>NC_083595.1:31264576-31327076 GCF_027579695.1 Neoarius graeffei
AAGCCATCACACTGCCTCCGCCGTGTTTTACAGATGATATGGTATGCTTTGGATCATGAGCTGTACCATGCCTTCGCCATACTTTTTTCTTTCCATCATTCTGGTAGAGGTTGATCTTGGTTTCATCTGTCCAAAGAATGTTCTTCCAGAACTGTGCTGGCTTTTTTAGATGTTTTTTAGCAAAGTCCAATCTAGCCTTTTTATTCTTGAGGCTTATGAGTGGTTTGCACCGTGCAGTGAACCCTCTGTATTTACTTTCATGCAGTCTTCTCTTTATGGTAGATTTGGATATTGATATGCCTACCTCCTGGAGAGTGTTGTTCACTTGGTTGGCTGTTGTGAAGGGGTTTCTCTTCACCATGGAAATTATTCTGCGATCATCCACCACTGTTGTCTTCTGTGAGTGTCCAGCTCTTTTTGCATTGATGAGTTCACCAGTGCTTTCTTTCTTTCTCAGGATGTACCAAACTTAGATTTTGCCACTCCTAATATTGTAGCAATTTCTCGGATGGTTTTTTTTTTCTGTTTTCGCAGCTTAAGGATGGCTTGTTTCACCTGCATGGAGAGCTCCTTTGACTGCATGTTTTCTTCACAGCAAAATCTTTCAAATGCAAGCACCACACCTCAAATCAACTCCAGGCCTTTTATCTGCTTAATTGAGAATGACATAACGAAGGAATTGCCCACACCTGCCCATGAAATAGCCTTTGAGTCAACTGTCCAATTACTTTTGGTCCCTTTAAAAACAGGGTGGCACATGTTAAGGAGCTGAAACTCCTAAACCCTTCATCCAATTTTAATGTGGATACCCTCAAATGAAAGCTGAAAGTCTGGACTTTATGTCCATGTCCATTATATAACTATAACCTGAATATGTTTCAGTAAACAGGTAAAAAAACAAAATTTGTGTCAGTGTCCAAATATATATGGACCTAACTATATATATATAAATAAAAAGTATGCACAGGTATACAAAATGACCTTTTGAATAACATGCAGGTCACAAAGTGTCACTCCAGTTTACAAAACTTGAGCACCGTTCCATAAATTGTGTTAGTTATTTTAGAAAAGAAGTGATAAAGACCAAGTATTATTTCCTAACAGAATTTCAGTGCACAGTACGTACCAAAATAAAATAACTCTGCGACCTATTGCCTTACCAACACATGGTATGCTACACAGAGTATTTAGCTACTAATTTCAAATCAAAGTCAGATAGAAGTCGTAATCAAACGCCACGGGGGCCACAGAGCAGGATCACTGTGCTTGTGCCCAGGAATAGCTAGATTCCTGATTTTAGCAGATTAAATTGAAGGCCATCAAGTCGTGTGAGAATCAGGGCAGCCTCTCCTTAACTGCAGGAGAAATAAGGGGGGAAAGAGGCGCTCCAAAGTGACAAGCTGTCACGTAGTCTGGCACACTGACATTGACATGATACAACAGACTGACTCGTGCTGCCTTTGTTCAATGATATTAAATCCTTACAGCAATATTAGTAGTTTGTCATTTTGGCCATGAGACAGCCAAGAGACTGCATTATGATGAAAGACCAATAGAGGACTAATCAAAGAAAAGAATGGATTATTACCAAGGCTGTAAATTTGAAATGAGGCAATTTAAAGATTCCATACAGACAAGCTGCGCGTCAATAAAAAATAAACGCACCCTGGATTCAGAGTGAAAAACACTAGCTTAAAACTCAATAACAATGAAATAGATGCATAAAGGCTATGTATCCGTTCGAGCAGCATACTTTGAGTAAAAAGTGGCAAACATCACCCTGGAGTCAGTAAAAAGTGATGCTACACAGTCATTCTCTCTCCTACAAATTAGCGAGTCAGTGAATATGTGTAATCTGTAAAGTCATACAGCAGCTCTACAGATCTCCACCCCTCTGAATGATCGCCTTCTTCTGTGAAATGTCAGGCAGATTTGTGGGGATAATGGCAGTCATCTGTCAACTGCAACCTGCAGCATTAATCAGTCTAATCCTCCTCACGGGAGACCAGCCCAGCGCTTACCTACAGAGTCAACAACCAACTACAGCAACTGCATCCCTGCTAACACTCCCACTCAATCAGGTGCACTTATGTTCGCGTGTCGTTTTGTTGGGTTTTTTTCGATCGAGGTTTTAACTCACTGCAGCGCAAAACAATACAACTGTCAGACGACTGTCCCCCGTAAGGCCGTAACTCAGACATGTATAAAGGACAGAGACGATAATCAGAAGAAAATTATAGCGTTAAACCTCTGCTCTGTCTTCTCGAGTGCACACCTGCTGCAGCGTTCAGACGGAAGTCATACAGATTGTGTCAATTGTCGCTGCAGTTTTAAACTTATATAAATATTTTAGAACAATGGACGGATTAGGATATACAATGTGAAACGTAATATTTTACTGACTTCGGATATTAATTTATATGCCATTAACATGGAGATCTGTGAAGGAAAACCTGGTTAGAGGTACAAACTGCAAATACTGCTCTTCCTGGAGAAATACAGGGGCTCAGCTGGCTCAAACAGTTTGAATATGTGACTCATTATACGCAAAGTGATCTACATCATACTGAAATGATGCAATAACACCTCGCTGAGTGAAGCACAGAGCCTGTGCATGATGACAAACCATATAAACAATTGGCTATTTAGTTTTGGGGAAAATCCTGTCACTGGTTGCCCCTCTGTCAAACACTTAAAGGCAACAGCAGTCGCTCAGGTCATTCCTATTTCTGGCAGACGACAAAAATACTTTCTGCAAAGCTCAATCCGTTATAATCACGCGACGCGGAAACAGCTACAGACCTTATAATCGTTGCACCTGAACTTCACCTGTATCTACATCACATGCTGTAGATGACTTCTTGATAGTCTCACAGGAGTTTACATTATTAATATAGCAGTTTAGCAGCCCTACATTCTTCCTACATTCTCTCAGGAACCAAACAGCTTTTTTGGCCTTCCTGTTTTTCTTCAGCGACTAGACAAACTGTGCGCGCGCCAAGCTCTGATCTGTGCAGCTGCAGGCCAGCATAAATTCCCTAGTTCCCACACCAAAATGTCTGAACTGGCATTCCCTTTCAAAAAGCTCTTTTATGAATGGAGCAACAGCTCTGGAGAGCCCGCAGTGTTTTCACTTGCGCTGACTAGCACCATTCACCCGCCTGTAACCGCATGCTGCATGGCTAGCATTTAAAAGCACGCGTGTGTGGCTCTTTTAGTTAGCAGCATAAGGACTGGGTGAAGGTTAGGTAAGGGTCATCAGGGGTGACGCCACCATCTAAGGTTAGCGTTAACCTGTAGCAGTAACATACGGTCTGCGTGTTAGTTTTATCCTAGAGCAGAAATGATGCTAATATGCTGCAGAGGGACAGGTTCGTGTCTAATTGTTAGGCAGAAAGAAAAACAGCAGACATAAGAAGTGGTCCAGCACTCTTGATCAGAAATGAAGACCGAGCCTGAGTGAGTGAGAAGGAAAAAGGGGGGAGAAAGAGAGAGAGAGAGCAGCTCTCCCACACAATCCTGCCTTTGTTTAGAACATCTGTGTGGTTGTGAGCCTAGAGCTGGCCAGGCTCAATGACCCTGCATTAATGGAGGTGTTGAAAGTCATGTTCCTGCTCTCCATCCAATGCACCAGGACTCTCCTTCTCTTTCTCCCTCAGACCTGTTTACACACCCTGTAATCACTCAGTCGCACACAGGCAGCTTCTTCTCATCTCCAGCCCACTACAGGCCTGCTGGGGAGAACACTCTGCCACCTACCTCCAGTGAGCCTGAAAGCCAGCTGTATAAGCGACTGGACAGGGTAACTGCAGTTACCTAATCTTTAACTCGATCATATCACAATCAGGGCCAATAATTTTAAAAAGTCTGGAACAACAGACACAGCATGGACATGGCCAAGAACACTGCACTTTCATCGGAAAAAGCCCACTGACTGATATGACAAATGACCACAAATGACAACACCTCACAAACCTTTTCCAATTCAGTGTCGCTCTAAAGCCTCTTTTCCATTATAAGGCTGAATGGTTACATCTGCCACATTGTGCCAGTGAGGGATCATTAACATAGTTATGATTTCTTCTTTCATGTCGTGCGCTACTGAAGGAAAACTAGGAACTATGACACAAAGCGATGCGTGTTCTCAGAGATGGTGTCCCCTATTCGTAATAAATACGCTGTAGTGGTTTAAATGTGAGCGATAAATTATACTGGAGGTCGAGTATATTTTGATTCCTGTCAGCCAGTCTCAACTGAATTGTAATCAAAATCATTGCAGGTCAGTGTGAGGAACCTGCAGAACGTCACCATGTTATAAAGTTTAATAGTTAAAAACAGAATCGATGAAAACAGAAGAAGTAGTGCAGATATCGGGGGGCGGGGGGAATCAGTCTAAGGCTGGCAGTAATCATGTGGTGACTTTTTCTGGATCCATGATTTAAAGCATATACGCAGAACCATGGCCTTACTTTCATTTATAAATACCTTGAGACCTCAAGAATGGCACAGGAAGAGTTTTAAGCGTTAACAATCAATCTAATATAGTTATTTTTACGATTAAAGTGATTTATATACAGTAGGTAGCGGTCTGAGTAAATGACCTTGACGTCCGTAACATCACAGCAGGAAGTCTATCGGTCTCATCGCCATTTCCGCAAAACTAAAACAGAGAGCTAACTGCAACGCCGAGCCTACATTTTAAGCTAATTTATCACCATGCCATGTAGATGTGTTGCTGGTGGGTGCAGCAACACTACAGAAGGTGGATTTACATTGCATTCATGGCCCAAAAATTTTCAAACTGCAAAGATTTGGACATGTTTTGCGAGAAGCATACATGTCAAGTTATACGTTTTCCCAGTATTTTGTACGGGAAAATGCAATTTTTGGGCTAATATGGCGTACACTGATTTTCATACAGGAAAATTACGTTTTGTATCAGAGATTTTTTCCGTTACTCCGAGAAAATTTTCTTCGCATCCACCATTTATTTTTTCAAACATGCATGCCCAATGAAACGGAATTATTTTCGATTTATGTGGTTTTATCGTTGCATGTGGTTTTCTCGGTCATTTAAATACATTGGCTAGGACTGCCCAGACTTCTGTGACGGCTGCAGAAGTTATGTTCTGCCAATTTCTCATGGAACTCAACATCCCCCCCCCCCCGACTGTGGCAGACCATTTTTCGCAGCTAGCAAAAAGAAATGTTTCCCAATTCAAAGACTGCACAGGTAAGCATTTGTGGGGTTTTTTCAAGTTTTTTTTTTTTTTTTTAAAGTTTTTACTGTTTGCATGTAGGAAAGCTTCCTCCATTATGATGATAATTTAGGGAGGCGATACTGGGAGTCGCCGTTTATACAATGGCAACTGTAGTTACCTGGTGATTTCTGGTTTCGCTTCCCTAAACATTTTAATTGCTGATAGAGATTATATATAGACACAGATGACCAACACTCGTTACTACCATCAGTCGTCAGTAAACTGGAAAAGTATTGAATGAAGAGTAATGGTGGTAACCAGGGGCGATTCTAGCATCTGATCTTTGGGGGTGCTTAGCCCCCAGAGCTGACAGAGGCACCTGGCTTGAACAACAGTGTTTCCATGTTTATTCCACATTTAGACTAGACTTAACTAGACAAGACGACTAGACTAGACAAGACTAGACTTATGCAATGTTTTAACAGAAGCTGACCCAATAAACTATGATATCTACACATTTACAACCACTGACACAAATATTTACGTTATATTCTTAACTAAACAAGACCTACTACTGCATTTGTAATGTTGGAGCTATTCATTTTGAACAGTGGTAATTGTTAATTAATGTGTTATTGTGTAATAATAGTGTGTATTATTATGATTTTACATTAGTTTACATTTTTTGTTATATTTGTTATATTTTGGTAGTCTTCTTTTGAAAATGTAGGCTACTATATCAAATCCAAACCACACTCACTGTCCCCCCAGACAATGACCAGGGTTTGGATTTGTGAATGATAAGCAAACGCTATGTTACATTAAATAAAATTGACTAACACGCGGTGGTCTAGCACCGTAGCACTTGTACAGCTCTGCACAAAAGTATCTCAATATGGATGATAAATGTCGTTTTTATCATTCTGTTCATAGACCAGGGAACATCAATATTGCATTATGCATATTATTGTGTTGTGTTTAACAACTGTAACTCCAGTCCGTACCTTCACATCTCGCTATGCCAGTAATACTCAGGTGCTACTTCGAGTTCCTCATCGGCGTGGAATCCAGTTAAAAAAAAAAACACCATGTCGTAGCAAGCACTCGCAAGGACAGGCAACCCAATCAGAGGGGACGCAAGGAGGAGAGGTATTTTACTGGTCATAGAACTATCACGTAACAGGTGAATTCAAGAACACACACGCCCACATTCATTGCGCAGTGTGCAAGGGCACTCATTTCTGAAAATTACGTCCAAAAGCAGTGTTTTTGAGGGTGCTGAGCTAGGGGGTGCTGAGCTCGTTTTTGGGGGTGCTTGAGCACCCCCAAAAATAAGCTAAACACGCCCCTGGTGGTAACGACCGTTGGTAACCTGTCTCTAAAATGTGTAGTAGGGGATGGAAGCAATTTAACACCATCTACATGTTTGCCGTGCTCTGATTTTCTTTTATTGACCAGGAAAATAATAGATGTACACTGGGGAAAGGTCTTTGATGTAAAAACTGCTCTGGGTGTTGCCAGGTTTCCAGTGCTGAAACAACTTTTTACTGCTTTGCTGTGCCTCCCACATAGCAATGCAGATAATGAGAGGGCTTTATCATTGGTGAGGAAAATTCATACTGAGGACAGAAAAAAAATATATGGCTGCAGACACATTAACTGCATATCTGCAAAATTAAAATGAACTGTGATGAGGAGCTACAACTGCGACCCAAGCAGTGAGATTATAGCTAGTGCCAAATCTGCAACATCTTTGTACAACAAAGAACACTCCAAAAAGGAATAAGATTTAAATTCTTGTTATAAATTACTGGGAAGATTTTCAATTTAACTTCATAAATTTATGAATATTTCCACTTATCCTTGTTTACATAATATACTTAATGTGGTTCGGTCATCTTTAGTTGGATCCAACACTGCTTGTGGTGTCAACACGTTTTTCTCAAATGGAACTTTTACTAACCTTCATTTACTGTTTGACATGATTATATATAATTTATTACATGTAACCTACTATTTTAATTAACATACCTACGGTACTTAGTACTGCTGTTATATTTCAAGTAATTTTCTTTGGTGGAATGTAATATTGTAGGTGATGTCAACACTTGTCAAATAGAACTTTGTGTAATTTTTATGAACTATTTAATATTAATACATTTTATTTTTTTCGCGGTCCGGTTTCCATCAAATCCTGCGCTCTGATTGGCTGGCGAGCGGGTCTGTATCCTACGTTGCGGACCCCGGTTATGGACCTCTGGTGACTCGCTCGTTCACAACAACTACAAACATAGTAGCATTTTTTGTCAACATTTATCTTTTTTTTTAATAAGATTTATTTATAAGATTATCAAAAATCTTATAAATTTTTGCCAGCATTTCTCAGGAGAATAGCATTAATTTTACAGCATGGATAGCGATAACGACAGCCTTCACAGCGAAAGCGAGTTTTACTACCCTGAAGAAGACGAAATAAAAGAAAACATTTCAGGAGAAAGCTAAAAACCTGCAAATGCTGCCAAAGCCGAGCAAAAATATGGCTGAATCCTGAATGACTCAATTTTGCATAAATAGGGGACTACATAGGCAGCAAAATGTAGTTTTTTTCCTGCCATGGAAGTGCACTTGTATACCGAGGAGGAAGCAATTTGCATTATAGCCGTGAATGAGGATTCAAAATGGCGGCTCGGCTCGGTTTTCCCTTTCGGGCGCTCTCGTTTTCTGTTAGAATTTGGTAAAGAAAAAAATATATATATTATTTACCAGCTTAAGGTCGGTCCGTATGGTGAAATACCATGACCTCGGCCTTGAATACTGACCTCGGCCCTGAGGGCCCCTCGGTCAGTACTTTCAAGACCTCGGTCACGGTATTTCATGATATGGACCTCCCAGCTGGTAAATAACATATTTATTTGCAAAATTTACATCAATAATTCTGGTATTATTGATACAATGTCTCATCTCATCTCATTATCTCTAGCCGCTTTATCCTGTTCCACAGGGTCGCAGGCAAGCTGGAGCCTATCCCAGCTGACTACGGGAGAAAGGCGGGGTACACCCTGGACAAGTCGCCAGGTCATCACAGGGCTGACACATAGACACAGACAACCATTCACACTCACATTCACACCTACGGTCAATTTAGAGTCACCAGTTAACCTAACCTGCATGTCTTTGGACTGTAGCACCTGGAGGAAACCCACACAGACACGAGGAGAACATGCAAACTCCGCACAGAAAGGCCCTCGCCAGCCACGGGGCTCGAACCCAGAACCTTCTTGCTGCGAGGCGACAGCGCTAACCACTACACCACCGTGCCGCCCCTGATACAATGTATATTAAATAATTAAGTTTATAGTTCAGTCAGTCATTCTCTTTAGTAGATAGTTGTTTACTTGACTATACATATAGTCCTTTTTAATTCAGTTGTTTTCTCTGAGATCTAAAATTTTTTTATATTCAGTACATGCTTATTTGAGAAGGCATGGTGGTGTAGTGGTTAGCGCTGTCGCCTCACAGTAAGAAGGTCCTGGGTTCGAGCCCCGTGGCCGGCGAGGGCCTTTCTGTGTGGAGTTTGCATGTTCTCCCCGTGTCTGCGTGGGTTTCCTCTGGGTGCTCCGGTTTCCTCCACAGTCCAAAGACATGCAGGTTAGGTTAACTGGTGGCTCTAAATTGACCGTAGGTGCGAATGGTTGTTTGTCTCTATGTGTCAGCCCTGCGATGACCTGGCGACTTGTCCAGGGTGTACCCCGCCTTTCGCCCGTAGTCAGCTGGGATAGGCTCCAGCTTGCCTGCGACTCTGTAGAACAGGATAAAGCGGCTAGAGATAATGAGATGAGACGAGATGCTTATTTGATTCCTTAAACTTGATGCAGTGTGATAAATATGCCTATTACAATAGGAGTGTATAATGTGGAATAAAACAATCGGTGCTTTGGATTAGATACTGTATTGGAAGTTTTTCTTGTGTATAAGGGCCCATGGGTAAGGGAAAAGTACAGATTTTGTAAGGGCAAGGGTAACTAAAGGTTGACATGTACGGAGAAGTTCACGGGCACATTGGATTTCTCCTCTGCTCTGCACATTTTACTGAAGGCTCGTACAAAACCCCTGATCTGTTGAGGAGTGTTGGCTATAAGCCCGTATTGAAAGAGGGTGCAGTATCAACAATTAAATAAAACTACAAAAAAAGAAGCCATTTATTTTATTTATTTTTTAAAAGGAAAGTGAGTTCAGTTGCACCAGTTCTACCGGAGTGAACCGAGGGTTGTTGGTAAAACCCGGGACGGAATGGGACGGGACATATCGCTTGGGCAGTGACCTCCCCGTGGTTGTTGCTAAAACCAGTGACATCCCGCTCTGTCCCGGGTTTTAGTAATTGCCTGAGCTGAGCAGTAATGGCGGAGTACTCAGTAATGGAGAAAATGGAGAAAGAGTGGAGCAGCCATCTTATTTCTAAACTGGATACTGCTGCCATTTCGCCCTTACGTGGAAGAAGCGAATGAACGGAGAACTGAACGAACAACCAAAAGTCAGATTGTTTCAAAAACAAATCGGCCACAAGATCGGCCTTCAAGAAGCGAGAACACAGACAGGTAAGCTCCGACTCTCATTTGGATAAAAAAACAACACGTTGTTTACCTGCATTTAGATTAATACCTGTAACTTGTATTGTGTGTTTAAGTTACCGGTATAAGATTATTTAATTTGCTTCAGAATGTGATTGTCTCAGTTCATCTGATTATTTAATTAGCCTTTTACATTTCGACAGTGAAAATGCATGCATGTACAGTGGTGCTTGAAAGTTTGTGAACCCTTTAGAATTTTCTATATTTCTGCATAAATATGACCTAAAACATCATCAGATTTTCACACAAGTCCTAAAAGTAAATAAAGAGAACCCAGTTAAACAAATGAGACAAAAATATTATACTTGGTCATTTATTAATTGAGGAAAATGATCCAATATTACATATCTGTGAGTGGCAAAAGTATGTGAACCTCTAGGATTAGCAGTTAATTTGAAGGTGAAATTAGAGTCAGGTGTTTTCAATCAATGGGATGACAATCAGGTGTGAGTGGGCACCCTGTTTTATTTAAAGAACAGGGATCTATCAAAGTCTGAGCTTCACAACACATTTGTGGAAGTGTATCATGGTATGAACAAAGGAGATTTCTGAGGACCTCAGAAAAAGCGTTGTTGATGCTCATCAGGCTGGAAAAGGTTACAAAACCATCTCTAAAGAGTCTGGACTCCACCAATCCACAGTCAGACAGATTGTGTACAAATGGAGGAAATTCAAGACCACTGTTACCCTACCCAGGAGTGGTCGACCAACAAAGATCACTCCAAGAGCAAGGCGCGTAATAGTCGGCGAGGTCACAAAGGACCCCAGGGAAACTTCTAAGCAACTGAAGGCCTCTCACACATTGGCTAATGTTAATGTTCATGAGTCCACCATCAGGAGAACACTGAAAAGCAATGGTGTGCATGGCAGGGTTGCAAGGAGAAAGCCACTGCTCTCCAAAAAGAACATTGCTGCTCATCTGCAGTTTGCTAAAGATCACATGGTCAAGCCAGAAGGCTATTGGAAAAATGTTTTGTGGACAGATGAGACCAAAATAGAACTTTTTGGTTTAAATGAGAAGCGTTATGTTTGGAGAAAGAAAAACACTGCATTCCAGCATAAGAACCTTATCCCATCTGTGAAACATGGTGGTGATAGTATCATGGTTTGGGCCTGTTTTGCTGCATCTGGGCCAGGACGGCTTGCCATCATTGATGGAACAATGAATTCTGAATTATACCAGTGAATTCTAAAGGAAAATGTCAGGACATCTGTCCATGAACTGAATCTCAAGAGAAGGTGGGTCATGCAGCAAGACAACAGCCCTAAGCACACAAGTCGTTCTACCAAAGAATGGTTAAAGAAGAATAAAGTTAATGTTTTGGAATGGCCAAGTCAAAGTCCTGACCTTAATCCAATCGAAATGTTGTGGAAGGACCTGAAGCGAGCAGTTCATGTGAGGAAACCCACCAACATCCCAGAGTTGAAGCTGTTCTGTATGGAGGAACGGGCTAAAATTCCTCCAAGCCGGTGTGCAGCACTGATCAACAGTTACTGGAAACGTTTAGTTGCAGTTATTGCTGCACAAGGGGGTCACACCAGATACTGAAAGCAAAGGTTCACATACTTTTGCCACTCACAGATATGTAATATTGGATCATTTTCCTCAATAAATAAATGACCAAGTATAATATTTTTGTCTCATTTGTTTAACTGGGTTCTCTTTATCTACTTTTAGGACTTGTGTGAAAATCTGATGATGTTTTAGGTCATATTTATGCAGAAATATAGAAAATTCTAAAGGGTTCACAAACTTTCAAGCACCACTGTACATGCATGTTGCATAAGTTATAACACCTATCCTGTTTTAAAGTGCTGATGACACGTTTTTGACATCTTTGGCGATGTTTTATAACATAAAAAGTAATTCCTGATGATCCATATATTAATTCACGAAGGCGCCTATTTTACAAGTTATGATAAAAAACGCGGCTATTTGGGCAAATTTGACGGGGCTGCAGCACCCAGGAGACGAAGGAGGAGGAGGAGCTATATGACGTCAGCGAAAGAACCTTCCTCCTAACTTACCAGTTTGTTGTTGATGCGACAGGTGTTCAGTTTATCATTATTAGTATTATTATTATACATTATTATATATATTAGTTATTATGCCTTCGCGTTGTGTTGCCGGCTTTTGCTCCAAAACCTACAAGGATGGGGTAAGTTTATTCAAGTTTCCCAGAGATCCCGAGCTGCATGTGAAGCGGGTGAAGCAAGTCAGGCGCACTCGTGACAAGTGGGAGCCCTCGCCAACATCCGTCCTGTGCTCTGAACACTTCGATTTGGATTGTTTTGACACCCTTCCCAGCTTAAAAGAATCTCTTGGGTGTGCAGTTCAGGACAAACGTGTGTTACTACCATCAGCAGTGCCTACACAGTGTTGCCAGATTGGGAGGTTTCCCGCCCAGTTGAGCGGTTTCAAGTGCATTTTGGTGGGTTTTGAACATATTTTGGGCTGGAAAACGTCAGCAGTATATGTTGCCAGTATCTGTTGCCAGATACTGCTGAAGTTTTCCAGCCCAAAATATGTTCAAAACCCACCAAAATGCACTTGAAACCGCCCAACTGGGCGGGATTCCTCCCAATCTGGCAACACTGCCAGTATTCCGGAGGGGGTCTACTAGTAGCTATGCCGGATCCAAAGACAGTCCTCCTGTCAGAACATGTGTCGTGAAACGACATAAGATAAAGGTACATAGAGCTATAGATTCTACATGATAATCATAAATGTAATCATAAAGTTGGCGTGATATCAGTCATGTATTTGCTTGTGAAAGCTTACTGCTTTCATGTAACTGCCGCCTAGCAACGAGAGGCAAAGGGTAAAGAGGGTAGGCTATCATAGATTCTATTCGGAAGAGATCAACACAATTCTAGACTCCCAGAAGAGGAAGAGCCAGCACTAGAGAGTTCACCGGCGTTTTCATGCGCCATTTCCATTGAGTAGAACCAGAGTAGAACAGCCAGTGAACCGCAGCGTGTTCTTCCGCTGACGTCACAACATGGCCGCGAGCCACGGACCCAGTTTTCTTGTGCTGTGCAATTAAAAGTTGGATATTCGCGTAAGAACAGCTTCTTTTCACGTAATTATAACAGAAATCTAACATGTTTGCCATGTTGTATAGTTTATTTAAGAAATTGCATAGAGTCATGTTCGTGTCATCAGCACTTTAATGAGAGTCAACCCACAATCAGTGAAGTCAAATCAGTCTTAGTTGAGCAAGTCGGTAACGGTATTTCTTACTTTCACCATAAATTTTTATTTATATGACTTTGGTCTATAGCTGTCAAAGGCTTTGGCCTTAAAACCGGTTCCCGTTGTGACATCACGCACTCAGGGCTGGCTGGCTCAGTGGGGCAGCTCGAATGCCAACTTGGCGGTCGATTTAAACTCTCAAAAATATATATATTTTTAATTTCCATTTATGCAGCATACAAGAGTCAAGGATAGAGATACTATCCACTCAGAAATGTATTTAAAAATAAAGGTTCTGCATATCTCCTTTAAGAATCAGTAAACAGGACAGGAGACAGCAGATAAGTGTGATAAACATGAGAATGGGGCTTTTACCTGACATCCAGAGACACCTGGCTCTCTCCCATATGCAGAAAATGGAGGTCTCTCAGATTTACCTGTGGAGAAACAGAGAGACAGCAGACTTTTCACAAAACGTAGATCACCGGAATGCAATCATTTGTATCCCATAAGCTTCCACACGAGACTATCATTGGAAGTTCGATACAGTCCACATGGAGGCTGTTTAATAGAAAATCCTCTCAAAATTATATATAAAGAAAAAGAACTATTCATCACACATACACTTGTGAAATTTCCTCTCTGCATTTAACCCATCTGAAGCAGTGAACACACATATGTACACACACACATGAGCAATGAGCACACATCCATACCCAGAGCAGTGGGCAGCCATGCTAACAGCGCCCGGGGAGCAGTAGGGGGGTAGATGCCTCGCTCAAGGGCACCTCAGCCTAAGGCTACCCCATGTTAACCTAACCGCATGTCTTTGAATTGTGGGGGAAACTGGAGCACCCGGAGGAAACTCATACAGACACGATACATATAAATCACAATTGCCTTGTTGCTAAAAGCCAGAACTTTCATATTCAAATCTGTACTTGTGTCAGGATTAATGTCAGGACTTTCTGTACGAGTCCTGACAGGTTTTTGACTTGTCTTCATATCAGACACATTATTCCTCGGTTCAGGTCTGTCCAGGCCTAAAGCAGAGCCAAACTTCAACGCTTAAAGATAGACTGCCTTTCAGATTTTTCAAGTTTAGGTCATAAAAAGAATTTTCCTTGACACCCAATTATTTTTGTTTAGTGGACTGAAAGCTACTGAATTCGAAATCATAGACTTCCAATTTTATTAGTTTTTTTTTTTTTAAATAGAACTGATGAATTTAGAGCCGCATGGCCCTAAATTCTCGGCTGTTTTTTCCTGCTTCACCATGACCCAATTCAAGATACTACGTCATGCGTCACGTGATGGGCTTTCTATGTTCGCACAAGGCATTGTGGGATACAAATTTGAAACAGGAGAGAAAAATGGAGGACGTGAGTGTGTGAATGAAATGCGAAAAACCGACTACAGTAACAGAAAGTGAGAAGAAAAGACGTTGTGTTATGAAGGAAAGGAAACGCAGGAGCAGACTAATAAATATCGGCGGTCAGTGAGCACCTCGGTGTGATCAACTGTTCGTTTAGCGACAGAATGATGGAACTGTCAGTGTACGGTCAAGGTAAGCCTGTAGATGGCAGTAATACAACACTGGATGCCAGCTGCCGTAAAACCCAAAAGAAGAAGAAGCAGGTAAACCTGCGCATGTGCACATGGACTTCCTCTGTCTGCCTGACTGCACAAAGCGAGCGATTTCATGCACATTATTTGCTTGGGAGTCCCCTCAAATTATATAACTTCCCAGCCACAGAATGGCGAGGTTTTTTTTTTTGGAGATATTACAGAAATAAACATACATCACAATGACCAAATTTCAGAGGGAACTAAATTTCACCGATTTTATGAAATCGAAAAGGCTGTCTAGCTTTAAATCGGTCAACTCAATATGATCTAGAACAGGGCTTTTCAAAGTGTGGGGTGCGCCTCCCCTAGGGGGCGCCAGAGTTCTTTGGGGGGGGGGGGGGGGGGGGGCAACATGAGGAAAAATAAACCAGAATAAGTTACGATTGCGGACATTTAGCGAACTTCAGCTAGCCTTTGCCAGAGACAAAATGGATCGATTTTTAGTACCTAAAGCTACAGTGAGTGAGGAGACAGAGTCCGGGCCAAGCAAAAAAAAAAGAAGGAAGTATGGCCACGATTATTTAAAGTCTGGATTTTCATGGACTGGATCTGAAGATGCTCTACTGCCACAGTGTGTTGTCTGCCAAGAGGTGCTAGCTAACGATGCTATGAGATGTTTAAAATGTGTAAGACAAGATGTTTAAAAAAAAAGCACAGATGTTTAAAATGTGTAAAAAAAAAAAAAAAATGTTTTAAAAAAGCACAGATGTTTAAAATGTGTAAGACAAGATGTTTTAAAAAAAAAGCACAGATGTTTAAAATGTGTAAAAAAGAGGTTTTAAAAACGCTCATATGTTTTAAATGTGTAAAAAAGATGTTTTAAAAAAGCACAGATGTTTAAAATGTGTAAAAAAGAGGTTTTAAAAACGCTCATATGTTTTAAATGTGTAAAAAAGATGTTTTAAAAAAGCACAGATGTTTAAAATGTGTAAAAGAAAAAAAATGTGGACAACAACCATTTTTTTAAAATACAAATGGAACATTAAGTATAGCAACAACAAAAATTGTAAGGGGGGGCGCTGTTGTTTATTTGCTCTCTGAGGAAGGGTTGACTCTCCCACACTTTGAAACCCCCTGATCTAGAAAATACAGAAGATATACAGTTCATTTTGGATTAGCTACACTATATTAGGGGAAGCAGAATACATAAGCTCTCCATACCAGAATAATCCATTAACACAGCACCAGCAAGCTGCAGAGCCACTAAACTCACTTGTTCAATCCTAACAGCCTCTTACTGGCCGTACAGTACACTACAGAGCGTGTAGGATTCTGCTCAACTTTGCTCTTAGGACCGCTGATCTGATCTGATCTTCTGCTGTTGATTATCCACCTCAAGGTCTGACTTCCTGCGAACCCTGAGATACTTTTCTGCTCACCACAGTTGTAAAGAGTGGTTCCTGTCAGCCAGTCTGGCCATTTCCTAACCTCTCTCATCTACGATACCTACTCACTGGATATTTTTGGTTTGTTTTTCACACCATTCTGTGGAAACTCGAGAGACTGGAGTGTTGTTTCTGAAATACTCAAACCAGCTGATCTGGCACCAACAACCATACCATGGTCAAATTGACCAAGATCACATTTTTCCCCCATTCTGATGTGAACAAGAACTGAAGCTCTTGACCTGTATCTGCATGATCGTAAGCACTGCACTGCTGTCACATGAGACTGGGTAATTGAGTGAGCAGGTGTACGGGTATTCCTATTAACGCAGATTGTGAGCGTCTCTCTTCTGGCCTTGTGGAAGTAACTGCTCAGGGACGTATGGACACGTAACAGATAGGCTTACCCATAGCGACGTATACACATTGGACACCATTTATAAGAGTTTATACTTTAATAGGTGCAATCGTGTCATCCCCTTCTGTCATGAATGACCGTATTCATATGAAAACGCCTCTAAAATGTAAACAGGTTTTCATCAGATGCAACACTTCCTTCAGTCACTCACTCGCTCACTCACTCACTCACTCTCGTGGAAACAGCGATGTTACCTAGCAGCTGAAGAACTAATTTAAAAAAAAAAAAAAACAAGCCAAGCATACAGAACACATGATTCATGCACTTCACCAAATCTAAATTCAGCAGTTTTACTCAGAGCACAGAAAACCATAAACAAGAGGCTCGTCCGGCAAATAAAATGATAAACAACTTTACCAACGTCGTATATTATACTTGTCAGACTTTCAAACATTAGCGAAGCAAACACAGCATTGAAGGTAAATTCTGTTTACTCCAGGGAAAAGGTAAATATTTTTTAAAAGTTTTTAAAAACAACACACGGTAAGAGATTTTCAATTCCATCGTCTTTCCTGGTACACACACACACACACACACACACACATGTTTGAGGTGGAGGTTTAGGCAAGCTGGTGTGGCTGTGCTGGGCTCAGGTGTACTCCACCACGTGTCTGTCAGTTCATGTTTCTTGCGACTTGGCTGGAAGATGGTGGTGTCTCCAGAGGCACACAGGCAATCAGGTACCGCGGTTTAACTGAAAACTGCTTCCCTTGTGGTGTCAAACTGTTCTCATTGGATGTAATGTGATATTTCTGGGTTAGCGCTCTCTCCTGCATGGGAAGAGTAAGCTTAGTTGTGGCTAAGCTACAGGAGTGTAACACACGAGCCACCGCACAAGAACGAAACATCTGTTTACAGAGACTGTGAAGGTTGCAAAGCCTCTCTTTCCCCGACTTCCTGAGCTGCTACCCAGCACGGTTTGGGTTTCTGAGCTTGTGTCAGTGACACGTACACAAACATGCAGATGATTTGCAGATGCACTTAGGTCCAGCGTTGAAATATTCAGTTGCAGCATGTGTTTTGTCACACACACCCTGTACAAGCTGAATAATTTATAAGACCGGTGTTGTTGTTTCAAATCCTGAGTGGGGCAGCCAGTCATAAAAAAACATCCGCTTAGTGTGTCCCCCACACAACACACTGCTGCCCTCCACACAACATAAGGCAGCCATGCGTTGGAAACTGCCAAGGGACTTTAACTTGATCGGTTCCCACAGGAACTGAGCTATAAACATGCGTTTAACTGTTTATCGTGCCAGCATGCATGGTCACCCAGCGCTAACTGCAAAGGCACCTCCCAAGGGTTGCTCCCCTCACGCCAGCTGACTGACACAGACAGACTGACATGGTGTAAATAGTTTATACATTACTGGCCTTATGTCACCCTATTAAGTGCATTATAACAGTTAAACTACAGCATGACAGGGCTATATATTTCGCTGTATGTTAATCTATTCTATACATCAGAAAATGCAAGAAAAATAAACACAATTTGAAAATAATTCTAACAATTCTTGCTGTTCCAAGATGTCCATTTTTTTTTTTAAATGAAAACAGAATAATTAACATTCAGCTATTTTGGGTAGCCACAAACGATTGATGATTCATACCAACTTTATACCTTTAATAACTTGACGAAAATTACAACAAAATGATCTACAGCCCATAAAAATGGTAAATAGCCACATACAAAGCAGTGTAATGTCCCTGTAATATATCACATACGTAAAATAAACAGCTTAAAAATGCAAAATAGACTAACAAAACAGTAGCCTTGTATTTTGCATGTTGCTAAACCTGTAATCTGGTTAATCTAATGCTCCACTTTCAGAATATCAGCAATTTCTGGAGTAGGGGAGTTTGCTGACAATTACCTACTAGTACTGCAGTTAAAAAAAAAAGCCCCTTCTAAGTCACCATTTCACTTGATGAGAGATGCAATCTTTGTCTTTCACCATTCTCTAAGGCTCCGTCTGAAACATGACACACAATACACAAAGCATTATTTTAATTTTAGTCCCGCATTACATACGCCTTATGGTACGACATACCCGGTTAAGTACTGTAAACGAACGCGAAGAGGAGTTCAGATATCTGGATATTTAAATAAAGAGCGCCATGACTGGCTTTGGGAAGCCATATAACTGTTGTATTAAAACCGTGGGAGTCGTGATGAGGAAAAAGTAGCTCCAAAAAATTTGTGGAGGAAGAAAAGGAAAAAAAAAAAAAAAAATCCACAGGGGCCTGAACAATCCAGAAAGAGAGAAGGAGGGGGGAGAAGGAAGGAGATGGAAAATTATTGGGGGTGTGTTCTAAACACTGAATGTTCTCAAAGCTGAAAGTGTCCAAGGACAAAAGGAGAAAAGCAATGAGGAAAAAAAAAAAAAAAAAAGACACACACAAAAAAAAAAAGTCTCCTGGAATGCTGAAAATCAACACTGTAAGTCACTGCTATAGCAATTTGTTTAAGTGTTACTGGCGAGTGTTTGTGCCAAGCAGGCTGCTGGCTGCACCGCTGATGTTTGAGGAAGCAGTGCCAGCTAGCACAGCTGTGAGCACCCCCTTCTCTCTCTCTCACACACACTCACACACAGGGTGAGCATGAGATGCTGAACGAGTGGGGAGGCAGAAGAAGCAAAGCATACACACACGAGACAGAGAGAGATGGATAACCTAGCCTGATGCTAGCCTGAAAGGAAAAATGCAGAACTAATTGGGAGTGCACGCTCTCAGATGAACTTCAGGAGGTGGGTGTAGAGGTCACTGATTAGCCACATCTTCGCGAGCCTCCAATCGCGGGGCTTTTATCATCCTGATCACATCCTCCGTCCTGCTGCCGGAGTGCTGACAGGCTGCCTGATCAATACTGCACTCACCCCGTGTGCCGCTCTCCACCCTGCCGTCCCCCCGCTCAACATCCTGAGCTACTGATGCAGGCTCCTGGCAAAATCATTCTACACTGGGACGCCGTGAATATTTCATGAGAAACCCAGTTGTGCGTCAGGGTTTGTTTCCTAATTTCTGTTTAATTAATCCTCGCTCGTATTTATCCAAAAGAAGGAACCTTACAAGTCAGCTCACCTGATGCTACTTTCTAAATGGGATGAACTTTAAATATTGACTCGCACAGCTATTTAAACCACATGCTGACAGGAAAATACACTCATTCTAATGTGATCACATCTACCGTATATTAATAGCTCGATCATACGCAGATGGTGGATGACCAACATAATCTAAGACTAATATTAAACAGACTAAGGAAATGTTTTGCTGTTTAAACTTGTAATCCTTGATTTGCTGAGCCTTTCTGGAAGGAGACGTTTATTTAACATTTATGGACATGTCAAAGCTTTCCAGCAGTTGTTAATGTTTGTCACGAGAGCGTCCTCAGGACAGAGGAGCTCGTGTTTTCCGGGTTCTTGTAAACATCTCATCTCATTATCTCTAGCCGCTTTATCCTGTTCCACAGGGTCGCAGGCGAGCTGGAGCCTATCCCAGCTGACTACGGGCGAAAGGCGGGGTACACCCTGGACAAGTCGCCAGGTCATCACAGGGCTGACACATAGACACAGACAACCATTCACACTCACATTCACACCTACGGTCAATTTAGAGCCACCAGTTAACCTAACCTGCATGTCTTTGGACTGTGGGGGAAACCGGAGCACCCGGAGGAAACCCACGCGGACACGGGGAGAACATGCAAACTCTGCACAGAAAGGCCCTCGCCGGCCACGGGGCTCGAACCCGGACCTTCTTGCTGTGAGGCGACAGCGCTAACCACTACACCACCGTGCCGCCTCTTGTAAACATGACAAGCCAAATTTTTGTCTTGGATTCAAGAGAGGAAGCAAAAAGCGAGAAGCTAGGGTTTCCGAGTGGTGCAAGTTCTGACAACGCCACAGCTATCCATGGTCGGGAGTCGAACAGAGAACATTTTGGCCATGCTGTCTGGGTAGGAGGAGTGTCGGACTATTTCTCTCCTGTCAATCAGAGCAAGATCAGCCAATCGTGCTTATCTGTTAGCTCGTATGTGGAAGAGGGCAGACAGTACTTTCCTCCGTGTGTTACACTGCCCTGTGATGCAGCATTAATCAGCAGTTTGAAAAGACATGCTTGGCTTCCCTCATGTGTCCTGGAGGAAGCACATGACAGCCTTCACTCTCTCCCGGTACAACTTTAGTGTGGTAATGGCTCTCCCCTTCACGCTGAGCCATATCACACCTCCTCCATTGTGGGTTATTTTGCTCTAACTGCATGCCCATCGTGGATTATTTGTTACCAGAGGTGGACAAAGTACCCAATTTCATTACTTAAGTGAAAGCATAGATCCCACTGGTCAAATGTTATTCCGATACAAGTGAAAGTTGTCCAGTCAAATTTTTACTTAAGTTAAAGTACTGAAGTACTTGTTTTTAAAAATACTTAAGTATTAAAAGTACATTTTCTGTCAACGCATCGTTGTATTATTGCCACAACACTTACAAAACCTAATGCCGTTACCAAAGACAGAAATGTGAATTCACAAAATGAACGCATGCTGTGCCATCATGGTGGTTTAACGTTAAGCTTGCTAGTCAGTGAAACTCCACCTGACATGCTAGCAAACTCTTTTCAAATCTGAAATCATATTGTGTAGCTAATGCTAGCAGAAAAGAAAGATTTCTACATTCTGTTTATTTGGCAAGATTATGCTAAAACACATTTCTGAAAGCACTTCAGATTAGTTAACGTTATTCACATTAGCGTAACTCTGTTTTTGCATGCTAACTAACAGTGTCCACATTAACTAGCTATGTGTTAACGTTAGCCGTGAACAAGGCTACGGCAACTTGGTGGCCAAATCCATAGAAAGTCATTTGACTAACCAGACTGCATAGCTATTGCAACGTTATCGCTAGCTCTAAAAGCACACACAACTTCGTTGCAAGCTTTCTCTTGGAATAAAACGTTTTCATACCTCAATATGCTTCCGCAGGTTGGACGGTGAGTTTTCATAGGCCGTGATGCGGTTTGTTTTCGGCAAACAAAGCAAACATTTAAAACAAAACAAATCGTTAATCCTTTCAGAAAACTGAAACATGGGTTCTAGGTATAGCCATGGGTGTGTGTGCGTTCTCCAGAAGAACCGCCTCCTTCCATTCTGCCATCAACTGATCGTGTTCAAATAGCACTGCGGAGAAATCATTGAACTTGATTTTATCCAGTCTATGGACGTGACGTGACCCTAGTGATTACTGATCGGCTGTCTCAGTGTCACCTGCGGAAAACCTAATCACGTTTTAGAAAAGGAAAGAAAAAAACATCCACTTTCAAAGCTGCTTCATAGTAACAAGAACATTGACAGAAATGTAGTGGAGTGAAACGTACGATATTAGCCTTTCAAATGTAGTGAAGTTAAAGTCACAAGTTGCCAAAAAAATTCTGAAGTAAAGTACAGCTACTCAAAAAGTGTACTTAAGTACAGTACTCAAGTAAATGTACTTCGTTACTGTCCACCTCTGTTACAATTGTTTTTGGTGCATGTCTACGAAACAGCCGTTTTTTAAAAGGAGATGATGTTTTTGAGATTTACATTATTGAATGAGGCCTTGTGTTAGGCTTTACCGGTTCATTTTATGTTTAAAAGTATTTTGAGACTTCAGTTTCAAAGATCCTATTTAAAAAAAAATAGTGCATTAGGTTTCTCATCTCATTATCTCTAGCTGCTTTATCCTGTTCTACAGGGTCGCAGGCAAGCTGGAGCCTATCCCAGCTGACTACAGGCGAAAGGTGGGGTACACCCTGGACAAGTCGCCAGGTCATCACAGGGCTGACACATATGCCGCTTTTCCACTACCAACGTGGCTGAGTTGGGCTGAGCCGTGCCGTGCTGAGTTGGGCTGAGTCGAGCTGAGTGGGGCTGTTGGGGTTGCATTTCGACTACAACCGCGCTGAACCGTGCTGGCTGGAAGTGGGTGGACACATTGGGTGGAGTTAGCGAAAGTGGGTGGACGTCACATGATGTCGTTAGGCGGCGCAAACAGTGACATCAGTGACCTTTTAAGCGGTAGTCTCACGACCCGGATAGTAAACAATAAACATGGAGGACATGGAGTCGTTAGTGTTGCTGGTCTTGGTGCTGTGGCTTGTTGTCACTGACAACGCCAACAGATACTGGCAAGAGCGTATAGATGAGGCGAGGCGCATAAGGCTTCAGAAATTCTCGTAATTCGTAATTCTTCTTCTTCCGGGTTTACAGATCCCAGTGTGCTCGCGGGGCGTGTGTGGGCATGTGAGGACACTCCTCCTCACCAATCAGTGCACAGGGGAGTGTCTCCTCACGCCCCTAGCCCCACTCAGCTCGGTTTGGCTCGCTTCAGCCCCACTCCAAAACCGTGCGAGTTTTGGGTGCTGAGTAGGGCTGAAGCGAGCCGAGTCATGCTGCTCTGGAGTAGTCGAAACGCGAGCCGTGTCGGGCTGAAGTGAGCTGAAAAAGGGTAGTGGAAAAGGGCCAACAGACACAGACAACCATTCACACTCACATTCACACCTACGGTCAATTTAGAGTCACCAGTTAACCTAACCTGCATGTCTTTGGACTGTGGGGGAAACCGGAGCACCTGGAGAAAACCCATGCGGACACAGGGAGAACATGCAAACTCTGCACAGAAAGGCTCTCGCCGGCCACGGGGCTCGAACCCAGGACCTTCTTGGTGTGAGGCGACAGCGCTAACCACTACACCACCGTGCTGCCCACATTAGGTTACACATTTTTCTTCATTCACTATGAACTTTCCTTCTTGGTTTCTTTATTATTTTGCATATGCTTCAGCCTTTTGAGACAACAGGCTGAGCTTCAAACAATATATCTAATCATCAAATCCAACCAACCTGCTCAGCGCAGACCAGCAAAATGGTACAATCTGAGCTAAAAGTGAAAGGGGAAAAAAAAAAAGAAGCAATTTAACGCTCGCCACCTCAGCCTTGACACTTTCCCTGGTCTAAGCAGAGCTTTTGTTGACTATCTCTTCCTGCAAGCCAACGCTATCAAACTGCACTGCTATCAGCTGAGCTGAGCGTCAAGAGACAGCGGATGAAGCAATATTCCTCTACTGCGATGTGCTGAGATGCTTGTCAATGGCAGTGTCTTTTTGCTCTCGCTCTCTCGGGGGAGAAAAACATAGACTGTTTCAGCATAATGAAGGATGGGACTGAAATAGAAGCCATCATTCAGCCTGTAAGGAGGCGTCCAGGTGTGGTGTTGAGGTGCAAGTACATGTACGCATGCGTTGCGTCAAACCGCAACAGTCAGGATTTATAAGTTAAATCAGTCCGAGAGACACATTATGACCGTCACCAACAGATCTACGGACAAATGAGATCCAAGCCAAAGAGGAAAAAAAAAAAATACACGCATTGTATCTATTTTTGGTGTGTATGCATGAAGCCATAATCATGCTTCGAACAAAATGGTTGCATGGAGCTTGTCTTTTAAATAACTACGTTCCATTGAACAAAAAGCCACGAGACTCGTTATAAAACATTCTACAGATTTGTTTAACAGTCACGACAGTATGTAAATACTGCTGCTGCTCTGCTTACAAAGCTAAACCAAGGTGAAGTCTTGAACCAGCCAACCAAAAAGAGCTGCCAATTATGAAATAATAAGATTACATACAGACGTAGGCCATGATTAAACGCAAGTACGTGAGGAGGGCGCCTCCTCCAGCCTGGGCCGAGCACTGCTCTTGTTTTGATGCTCAGGAAGGTAGTGATCTAAGCATCTCGAGGGATCAATTCGAAAAGGCAAGCCACAAAAACAGCCAATTAGTAAGCGCACTCTGCTGCCTGCCTCTCTTTTGCTCGATCGCTTTTCTCTCTCTCGCATTCCTAGGGCCTCTCCTGCGCACGGGCCGCTTCTGTCCTAAACAAACACAAGCCAAGGAAAGAGAAGGTACTGCTAAAAGCAAATGAACCTTTCCTGGCTCGCGCCCCTCCTTTCCCGAGAACACGTGAAGGCTCAGCCATGTTCCTGTCGCAGTGCTCAGAAATCTGGAACCCCAGTGCAATTCATTATCCCTGTCAAGTTAATGTTGCGTGTTGAGCCATATGGCAAGGCTAATACATGCAATAAAAGAAATTCCTTCAACTTGTTATAATCAGCACTTTGAGCTGTCCAAAAACTGACATAAACAGCCTTATTGTGTTTTGCTGCTTTTGCTGTTAATATCCATGACAAAAACAGGAAAGCAGGCAGGAAAGAGGGGGGCAGTTTAAGAGTGAGAGCGCGCACGCGTGAGAGAGAGAGAGAGAGAGAGAGAGACAGAAATAAATAACCAGTACAGACAGACGCAAGGAGAAAACGAGGCAGAGATCTAAAAAAAAAAAAAAAGATTAAAAATGACAGCTACACAGACAATTTAATTTACAGCTGTAAAAAGTTTCTATCCACAAAAACCTTCAGCCCATCAATGCAACATGATGCATTCACACACTCGCACACGACGACATTATGATGCCAAGAAAAGCATCACACCCACTCGCTCACTGTCTCTCGGGCTTTTAAAACCAATCCTTTGTTTTCTTATTGCGGTTTGCATATATCTGTGCTTTTTCAGAAGCTTTTTGATGTTGCGATAGGTTCTGTTTGATGGTAAATAAAGTCAGCCGGGCGACGCTGTGGGACGGGCTGGGAGAGTGCTGCCAAATAATGCAGCCGTTCGTCTCCTCCCTCAGCAGGCTAACAGTGGCCCGTGCCTGTAGAGAGGGGGCTGGCCCAAACAGAGCCAACAACAAACGCGTAGGGTTATACACTCTCCCCTCCATATCTCTCTCTCTCTCTCTCTCTCTCTCTCTCACACACACACACACACACACACACACACACACACACACACACACACACACAGAGCTCAGCATCAATTTCGGTTAATTACAGCCCTGTCAGCAGCAGCATTATTCAAACAGCTAGCGCAAATGTTAATGAGTTCTTATTTGCATATTTATTTTTTCCTTTGTTGAAATGTCATTGATTATTACGTTGTACGATGATGAATGTCTCTGCTGATGCACTCTGATATGTAATTAGTCATTAGCTGAAATGAATAGATCAATTTAAAAAAAAAAAAAAAAAAGAGCGAGAGAGAGCATGGGATTAGGAAGAACCAAGACAAAGGGGTAAAAGAATCAAGTGAGGAAGGAGTCAGTAGGAAAGAACAAGACAATTCTTGCTGACAAATCACGCTCTTTCAGAAATTAGAGCTCTCATCATGGCCCTGTCCTCTCTCGTGTTCCGTGTCTCAAATCATGTACTATGACCTAATGTTGAAAATAATATTTCGACCAGATACCTAATCTAACGAATTACTACACAGAACATGCATTTAAGTGGATTTGACCATGAGAGGTTCAGTCCGTTAGAATCCTAACTTGACTAATGTTCAAGATAAACTAAATTCATGACTGCTGCATCATATTTTCACAGGTTTTGTTACTGCTATTTAAAAACATTCAGAATCTGATGACTCAAAACTCAACCCCGCTCCGTCAAGCTGTGACAAATGTGGCAAGGTTACTAGCAGCTAGCTATCCGGCTAACGTTTTAGATGTCGAGTGCACGGGGACGTTTCTAATTTGCATGTCATACATATTCATAGCTCCTGGCATTTTAATGAGGGAAAAGCATAGAGATGTTGTTTGGATATTTTTACCAGTTGCTAAACATGACTTATCTTTACAGACTATATCTTCTTTAATTATCCGACATCGATTTTTTTTTTCAAATTCTTTATAACTACATATTAGGGGTACTTTCATAGAAATAGCATGAAACACGTGATGTAAACAACTTTGTGTGATAAACCTTCTACCAGTGTCTCCATTGTAGTTCTGTCAGTTATCTGCTACAAGCCCCTGACTTTATATTTCCTGGCACATCAAATTATGGGAGAGGTTAATGGGGAAAAATATCTGTGAAAATTGTGTGTTTATTAGTATTAATGCAACAGATAGTTGGATAGGGTGTGAATGGGTTTTAAAATGCATCAATGGCGGATTACGGACAACACAAAACTGACAGGACACAAAACGTCTGAGCCAAATAGAGGATCTTTTCTGAAATAGCTTAGGGTTGATCTTTAGATTCATCCATTGGGATTTACTTGGAGTGAGAAAAACAGCCCTAAACAAGGATGCAATATATATTTAACAGTTATCCAACGAAATCGACTCGTACATGAGCCGATAGCCGACGAAGCGCATAGCCCCGAGTTGGCTATAAGCCACGTATGACGAGATTGAGTGGAATAACTGTTTTATTATATCCACATTCACTGGATTTTGAGAAAGAGCGTTTTTATTTTTTGCTAATTCGATAAATAAAAACTTTATACAAAACGTCCGACAAAATCATTTCCGTTTTGAATGTAAACAAACCGGCAAAATGACAGTAGCAATTTGTGAAAAATGCTATAATAACAGGGTTGAAACTTGGCGGTCGCACAGTCGCCAATGGCGACTAAAACTGACCAGGGCCACTAAAAGTCAAGGTTTGGTCACCCAAAGGGTGACTAAGGTGGTGTTTACATTAGACCGTATCAGCGGATCATCAGATTAACGTTTTTAAAACGATTCACGTGCACACAGCAACGCCAATACACGATTCACGTGCACACAGCAACGCCAATACACGGATACGCTCGGCTCCGCAGGCATCCTGCGCTCCAAATCACTCCGCCCTGAACAGCGAACCCTCTGGAGGGTGCGCACTCCGCCCCTGCGCAGCTCACAGAGCGCGCGAGTGAAGCGCACGAGCAGTGATTCGGGACAAATAGCAGGAAGTGAAAGTCCGCGCCGTTTTTCAGCAGTCGCGTCACATGACCAACGTGGCATGACCAACGCCAGCGAATCAGGAAGGTGGATGTCACAGTGACGTTGTCCAATGACGACGTCAGCTAGAGCTCAGCACAGCGTATCCTCGTTCCTCAATGTTTACACAGCACTGGATCAGATACGTAATGGATTGAATACGTGGGCCCTGGCGGATTCAAGTTGTTCCGCCTGTGGAGTCGTTTCCCGGCGTTTTAATGTGAACGGACAGTGCATCTGCGACGAAAACAATACGGATACGGTCTAATGTAAACACCACCTAAGATTTGAGAAGTATGAAAAAAATTTACAATAAAAATTAAATTAAAAAATGTTCCTTCCTTGGAGTACCTTTCTTTTCTTTGCTTTCCTTTGTTCAACTCCAAGTTCGTGAATTCTAGTAAAAGTTTAGTTCTAAAGTGAAAAATTCAAAGCCGTTCGTGAGTTTCCAGATCGCGCCATAATATCCACTGCTGTGTCCGAAATCACTCACCACTCACTATATAGCGAGTTCGCTATTTTGTACTACCATCGAAATGTATAGTGAGAATTATTACACCCTATATAGTGCACTCACCGTATCCCACAATGCACCGTGAAAAGTAGTGTACAACCGATGGTCACTAACCAAGCAATATATACGGTACCATCATGAATTGCGGCTGCACTGTTGAACAGAGCTGTAAAAGCTGTTTCACATAAGGAACGTTAAGTATTTTAGATTGAGTATAGCAGTAGCTTGTTTTTCCTGATGACAATGGGCACGAGACAAATTTATAAGTTGTAGCGCCAAAATGGCAGTAATATTGTAGTGTGTTGGGGTGAATGGACGGAGGAAGAAACATTTTATAAAAGAAACACATTATAAAGGAACATTCAAGTGCAATTAAAAATAGTACGAGAATATTAAATAAGCTAAAATAGAATAAGAGATAAAATACAAGAATAAAAGTTGCAGTATAGAGCGAGGAATTAATCAAAAGCCTCAGATTTGATTTAATGAAAGGCAGCAGCAACGAAGAAAGGATTCAGCCTTGATTAAAAAGAACTGAAAGATGCAGCAGACACAAAGTACTTTGTATTGATTAATGTGGGAAATGCGCTCAGTATAATATGGATTTATCACAAAAATACATGCATGTATTTATTATTTCGAAAACCCACCAGCTGACTGATCTGGCACGTTTTAATTGTGCGACAGTAATGATGTAAATACCAGCGCGGCGGACTAGTGTCCGAAAGAGTTTTTTCATTTCACCGATGAGCTCACTGTATAATCCTTTAAATAGAATTCCTGAGATAGTGAGTAGGGAGTAGTGAATGACAGTGATTTCAGACACAGCACACAAATTTCCCAAACTTTGACCTTTCCCATGATTCATTGCTGCATATAGCAGAAGCCGGGATCTTTCTTCTGCTCCATTGTGTTGATGTTTGTAGCTAACGCTAACTGCTTGGTAGGTAAGCTCAAAGATGGAAAAGATGGTGACACGGGTCCGATATTCTGACGTGCTCTGGGGATAATACGATCAAAGTGCCCCATCCGTCTACCCTCATGGAATGGATAGACGACATGAAGTTGTGGCCCGACGTCAGCTATGTTGACAGTCAATTATTTTATTTTTAGCAAGAGTGTTGATGGCGAGGAGCTAAGGAACTACGAAAGCACAGACGCGTACGATTATCTACACAGTAATACTATTGGCAAAATTATGTGTAAAAGAGAGGGCAAGTTTGTTTGCTTAAAGGCTGAGGTTGAGCCGAGCCAGAGCAAAAAAGGGAAATCCTGCAGTCATGCAGCAGCTATCATCTGGAAAGGGAGGCTGTGTCAGAGTAGAGCGACTGCATAATTGTACTGGTTTACGAATAATGTAGTGTTTATATCTTGTAAGTCGCTTTGGACAAAAGCGTCTGCCAAATACCATATAGGCTCAATATGTATACGTATAGGCTCAAGAAGCAAAAGCTAGGAGAGAAGCACAGGCTAACCATTTTAATGCAGATGCTGTCAAACTTGGGAAACAATAAACATACCATACTTAAATAATTCCTTGTCGATGCATTTATCCAAGCTTCTTCAACTTCTTAACTCCCCTGATCATTCCAGATATTGGCTGGTAATTGTAGGCTATTTGTTTATGCTAGTACTTCAGCACTGGTTGCTCTCAGATTCGCTTGGCTACCTGCACTTATTGTTCATCACTTTGAATAAAAACGTCAGCTAAATGACTGTAATGTAGTGTAATGTTTGAATAATGTACAATATCTAAACAATTATATAGAATTAATGTTGTTGATTAATCCATTTCTGGGGGCATATGTTAAACACCGTGGGGTGTTATTCAAGTAAAAAATGGTTTTAAATTTTTTTGTGTTTGACTAGAGGAAATGTAAGGGCCACTAAGAAATCAGGGACCGAGTGGCGACCAAGCACTGAAGTTAATTTTTAGCCCTGTAATAAAGCAAGCAAGCAAGCAAGCAAGCACAACTTTATTCATCACACACTTGTGAAATTCCTCTCTGCATTTAACCCATCTGAAGCAGCGAACACACACACACATACCCAGAGAGGTGGGCAGCCATGCTAACAGCACCCGGGGAGCAGTTGGGAGTTCGGTGCCTCGCTCAAGGGCACCTCAGCCCAAGGCCGTCCCATATTAACCTAACTGCATGTCTTTGGACTGTGGGGGAAACCGGAGCACCCGGAGGAAACCCACACGGACACGGGGAGAACATGCAAACTCTGCACAGAAAGGCCCTCGCCGGCCACTGGGTTCAAACCCAGAACCTTCTTGCTGTGAGGCGACAGCGCTAACCACTACACCACCGTGCCGGATATTAGAGATATTAAGAGATATCAGGGGTAAAAACAAAACAAAACAAAAAACCCTACATTCTTTCAGCCATTTCTCTTTCTTTTAAACACTTGAGAATTTTTGGGGGTTTGTTTTCAAGTAGAGTTTTTATTTCGTCCTCGGTTGATTCAGCAACACGCTCCGCCATTTTGTTTTTCTCTACTCGCGGTACATGAGCTGATAGCCTAGTAGTAGAGTGACCAATCAGAGCGCATGATTGCTTATATCCAGTGAATGTGGATAGAATAAAACCTGATAATCATGAGAAATATTTTACCTCCACTTGTGTCCATACTGACGATCAAAAATCACAAGTTGTTTGGAGGTGGGCTAAAGTCATTTGGCATTTTGACAGAGGATTTGGTGAGAATAAGAATAAGCTTTTTTACTGATTCATATTGATGAATTGTTCACATCACCACCACCACGAGAGACATACACTACGTTCACACTGCAGGCTGAAGTGACTCAAATCCGATTTTTTCGCCCATATGTGACCTGTATCCGATCTTTTATTGACAATATGAACGACACAGATCCGATTTTTTCAAATCCGACCCAGGCCGTTTGGATATGTGGTCCTAATTCCGATTCCTATCCGATCTTTTCATATGCGACTTCAGTCTGAACTGCCAGGTCGCATTCATCCGACTTACACGTCATCAACAAGCCACAAACGTCACTATTCTGCGCTGAAGTAGGCGGCGGGTCTCTCAAAAAAAGTTCCTTTGAACGGAGGTTGCAGTCACTACCCCGCAGAACGCCTGAGCCAAAACCCTTGCCCTCTTCCTTCTCAACCTCCTCCTTAACATCAGGCTATTGTGCATGTTCTGGCTCCGTCGCAACAACAACTGCATCATTGCCAGGTACTCCATGCTGGCTACTGTCATACACAGGAAACTTTAGGTTACTTCCGTAAACACTGGCCATGCTCACTGCGTGTGACGTCGTCGTATCCTGCAATGCGCATGCGGAACACTTTTAGGTCGCTTTTCGTTCATACTGAGGATCACATACAAGTCGCATATATTTTTTAATGTGAACGACTTCACAAAAAAATCGGATTTCACAAAAAAATCGGAATTGAGCATTAAGCCTTGCAGTGTGAACGTAGTGATAAACTATCAAGATAAATGACCGAATGCCTTTAATGTTAACCTCTGTGAGATGATTAGCATCCCAGCTCAAAATAGAGAACCTGTGAACCTCTTAAAGCAAAACGGCTTTACCTGTCGATTTCCCAGAAACCTCCCTTTACCCACAGGACACTCAGTGCTGGACCAGGACGGTGTTAAGTGGACAAAAAAAAAAAAAAGTTTGTTTTCGCTTGGCCTTTGCTGTGTCTGACCATAACCACCTTCTTCAGCTAGTGTCCACTATATATATATATATATATATATATATATGTGTGTGAGAGAGAGAGAGAGAGAGAGAGAGAGAGAGAGAGAGAGAGAGAAATGCATTACAGCAGACCAGATGGGAACATTCCACATGACCAAACCAATCAATCACCTTGGTGGGACGCAGGTGCGACACAGCCGTGCAGCAACACACCATTTCACAGTCTATCGGCCACAAACACATGGTCACCAATCAATGGCACCCTGAGGGCTCGCAAGAGAGGGAGCGGCTCGCCCCTAGCCCACCGGTTCATGCCTGATGACTTCATAATCACACATCCATCCATCCCATTCTCCCTCCTTCTCTAGCCATCTTCTCTCCTTCGTGTTTTCCACAGAGCAGGGTGATGAGCTATCTAATAACCTTCTCAACACTGCACACTGGGCTGTGTGATGGTGCCTCGCCGGCTTCCCTCGTGAGCTCAACAAAGCTTACCGACGTCACAGTAACGAGCCCGAGACAGGAATAAAAATAACAAGCAATGGAAAAATGAGGGCAGAGACGTTCTTTCACATCCTGGGGCGGATTCTGAATTGTTTGAGTGACATCAAAGGCAGTCTGTAAGGTTGGTATTAGATGCCAGGAAACAATGAGATTTCCGAGGAGCCTGGAATGAAGGACATAGGAGGATGAATAGAAGAGGGAAATTCTGATCCCAGATTTAGCCACCCTGCATTCCAGGCATATTGCCTTATACACATTACAGCCAGAAGGCCACTGTACAAGCTGACAAAGGAAACCGCAAATATGTAAGAACTGGCAAACAATCAAATGGAAATTTCCTGTCGACTTTTAAAAGCACCTTTTGATGTTTTAAATAGTTAACCCTTCTTGGATGGATGATTTGTGGCTATAAACAAACAAACAAACACATTCAATTTTAATTTTAGAAATATACTGGTCATCAATGAGCTTAGTCTGTGACCTTTTAAAACAGTCTGAAAAGCTTGAACTGATCACATCTGATATTATTAGAGTTGGAGTTTATTTTTAGCGATTATTCGAGGATCACATGGTACCTAGAAAATCCTAGCTGCAGGATGTGTCTGCTTAGTTCACTAACTAAATTTGTTTTAGCAGCAGTGAAGAAATTCATGACTGGTATGGTATTACTGTGACAAGTGTGGTGACTGATAATTAAAATGCTGAGAAAATTTATAATACAAACAGAGGCTCGGATACTGACGTGCATATTCAGGCATGTTTTATGAGGGTAAAGGTGTTGGGATATTCACAGGCTGCCCTCCGGAGTTTCTTGGGCATTAAAACATTGTTTACACTCATTATTTTAATGGTTACTTGTTCCTGAGTACTTTACCCACCAGATCAGAACTCCTAGGTTCCTTGAGGCAACTGTGCATCCAACCAATTGGCAAAATTACACCATGAATGTGTAGGTTAGGAAAATAAAGTGTCGATCTTCGCTCTTCTGTTCATAAAATCAGCTGAGAGTGGAATTTTAAAAAATTGTTTTACTATTTTACATTTAATCATTCTAAGTAAACTGTTAAGAAAATGTTTTTCGAGCTACTTTTTTTTTTCTGTGGCTGAATCCTAAATTAGAAAATATAGTGCATGACACAATGCCATTGTGCGCACACACACATACACACTGGTGTAAAAATGACTGGAAAATGGTGGATTTCTGTGGCACCAAAAGCTCACTGGCCACTTTAATAGTAACACCTGGACACGTGCTCATTTATTCAATCCAATCAGTCATGTGGCACCAGCACAATGTATAAAATCATACAGATACAGGTCAAGAGCTACAGTTAATGTTCACATCAAACATCGAAATGGAGGGGGAAATGTGAGCTCAGATGGCGGTTGGTGCCGGGCCAGCTGGTCTGAGTATATCAGATTTCAGCTCATTTCCTGGGATTTTCAGTCTCTCGAGTTCACACAGAATGGTGCATAAAACAAAAACATCCAGTGAGCATCATTTATGCAGGCAGAAATGCCTTGATGATGAGTAAAGTCAGAGGAGGATGGCTACAGCAACTCAAATAATCAGTCTCTGTAGCCGTGGTGAGCAGGAAAGCATGTCCGAACAAATAACAGGTACAACCCCGATTCCAAAAAAGTTGGGACAAAGTACAAATTGTAAATAAAAACGGAATGCAGTGATGTGGAAGTTTCAAAATTCCATATTTTATTCACAATAGAACATAGAGGACATATCAAATGTTTAAACTGAGAAAATGTATCATTTAAAGAGAAAAATTAGGTGATTTTAAATTTCATGACAACAACACATCTCAAAAAAGTTGGGACAAGGCCATGTTTACCACTGTGAGACATCCCCTTTTCTCTTTACAACAGTCTGTAAACGTCTGGGGACTGAGGAGACAAGTTGCTCAAGTTTAGGGAGAGGAATGTTAACCCATTCTTGTCTAATGTAGGATTCTAGTTGCTCAACTGTCTTAGGTCTTTTTTGTCGTATCTTCCGTTTTATGATGCACCAAATGTTTTCTATGGGTGAAAGATCTGGACTGCAGGCTGGCCAGTTCAGTACCCGGACCCTTCTTCTACGCAGCCATGATGCTGTAATTGATGCAGTATGTGGTTTGGCATTGTCATGTTGGAAAATGCAAGGTCTTCCCTGAAAGAGACGTCGTCTGGATGGGAGCATATGTTGCTCTAGAACCTGGATATACCTTTCAGCATTGATGGTGTCTTTCCAGATGTGTAAGCTGCCCATGCCACACGCACTAATGCAACCCCATACCATCAGAGATGCAGGCTTCTGAACTGAGCGCTGATAACAACTTGGGTCGTCCTTCATCTCTTTAGTCCGAATGACACGGCGTCCCTGATTTCCATAAAGAACTTCAAATTTTGATTCGTCTGACCACAGAACAGTTTTGCACTTTGCCACAGTCCATTTTAAATGAGCCTTGGCCCAGAGAAGACGTCTGCACTTCTGGATCGTGTTTAGATACGGCTTCTACTTTGAACTATAGAGTTTTAGCTGGCAACGGCGGATGGCACGGTGAATTGTGTTCACGGATAATGTTCTCTGGAAATATTCCTGAGCCCATTTTGTGATTTCCAATACAGAAGCATGCCTGTATGTGATGCAGTGCCGTCTAAGGGCCCGAAGATCACGGGCACCCAGTATGGTTTTCCGGCCTTGACCCTTACACACAGAGATTCTTCCAGATTCTCTGAATCTTTTGATGATATTATGCACTGTAGATGATATGTTCAAACTCTTTGCAATTTTACACTGTCGAACTCCTTTCTGATATTGCTCCACTATTTGTCGGTGCAGAATTAGGGGGATTGGTGATCCTCTTCCCATCTTTACATCTGAGAGCTGCTGCCACTCCAAGATGCTCTTTTTATACCCAGTCATGTTAATGACCTATTGCCAATTGACCTAATGAGTTGCAATTTGGTCCTCCAGCTGTTCCTTTTTTGTACCTTTAACTTTTCCAGCCTCTTATCGCCCCTGTCCCAACTTTTTTGAGATGTGTTGCTGTCATGAAATTTCAAATGAGCCAATATTTGGCATGAAATTTCAAAATGTCTCACTTTTGACATTTGATATGTTGCCTATGTTCTATTGTGAATACAATATCAGTTTTTGAGATTTGTAAATTATTGCATTCCGTTTTTATTTACAATTTGTACTTTGTCCCAACTTTTTTGGAATCGGGGTTGTAGAAGGTACCTATAGGCAGACAGGAAGGTAAAGGTACCTATAGGCAGACGAGTTACAACAGCATAAGACCACATCGGGTTCCACTCCTGTCAGTCAAGAACAGGAATCTGAGGCTACAGTGGGTACAGGCTCACCCAAACGGGACAGCTGAAGACAACATTTTCCTCCACTCTTTAAATATCCAGTTTTGATGCTAGTGCTGCTCCCACATCATCGGCCGATTGGATAATTGCATGAATGAGCAAGTGCACAAAATTTTCATAATAAAGTGCCCATGACTGAGTGTACTAGTGCATCTCAAAAAATTAGAATATTGTGAAAAAGTTCAATATTTTCCATCAGTTATTTAAGAAAGTGAAAATGTTATATATTCTCATTACACATAAACTGAAATGTTTCAAGCATGTTTCTATTTTAATCAGTATGGCATACAGTACAAAAACATAAAAAAACATCTCAAAATATTAGAATATTTCATTTTGAGTTTGAGTAAAACAGGATGAACACAGTATCTCTCGGTCTAGTTCAGTACACACAACCACAATCATGGGGAAGACTGCTGACTTGACTGTTGTCCAGAAGATTATCACTGATGCCCTCCACAAGGAGGGTAAGCCACAAAAGGTCATTGCTGAAAAGGGTGGCTGGAAAAGGTGCACAAGCAACAGGGATGGCCGCAGTCTTGAGAGGATTGTCAAGAAAAGTTGATTCAAGAACTTGGGAGAGCTTCACAAGGAGTGGACTGAGGCTGGTGTCAGTGTATCAAGACCCATCACGAACAGACATCTTCAAGAAAGGGGATACAACTTTCGCATTCCTAATATCAAGCTACTCCTGAGCCAGAGACAATGTCAGAAGTGTCTTATCTGGGCTAAGGAGAGAAAGAAATGGACTGTTGCTCAGTGGTCCAAAGTCCTCTTTTCAGATGAAAGTACATTTTGCATTTAATTTGGAAATCACGGTTCTAGAGTCTGGAGGAAGAGTGGAGAGGCACAGAATCCAAGGTGTTTGAAGCCCAGTGTGAAGTTTCCACAGTCTGTGATGATTTGGGGTGCCATGTCATCTGCTAGTGTTGGTCCACTGTATTTTATCAAGTTCAAGGTCAACACAGCCATCTACCAGGAGATTTTAGAGCACTTCATGCTTCCATCTGCTGACGAGCTTTTTGGAGATGCTGATTTCCTTTTCCAGCAGGACTTAGCACCTACCCACAGTGCCAAAACTACTACCAAATGGTTTGCTGACCATGATATTACTGTGTTTGATTGGCCAGCCAACTTGCCTGACCTGAACCCCATAGAGAATCTATGGGGTATTGTCAAGAGGAAGATGAGAAACACCCGACCCAAAAATACAGATACGCTGAAGGCCACTATCAAAGCAACCTGGGCTTCAGTAACACCTCAGCAGTGCCACAGACTGATCACTTCCATGCCACACCGCATTGATACAGTAATTCATGGTAAAGGAGCCCCAACCAAGTATTGAGTGTATAAATGAATATACTTTTCAGAAGTTGGACATTTCTGTATTGTAAATCCTTTTTTTGATTGATCTTAGGGAATATTCTAATAATTTGAGATACTGGATTTCTGATTTTCATGAGCTATAAGCCATAATCATCAAAATTAAAACAAAAAAGGCTTTAAATATTTCACTTTACATGTAATGAATACAGAATATATGAAAGTTTACCTTTTTGAATTAAATTATGAAAAAAAAGTAACTTTTCCATGGTATTCTAATTTTTTGAGATGCACTCGTATACTTGTGAATATTTAACATTAAAACTGAAAAGAAATTTGAAGTAAAAGTAGATGGCCTTCGTTTATGATAGTTATAACTGCTAACTATCATACTACACAACTATTATTTTATATATTTATTTCATACACGCATACATTAATTATAGATGAGTGTTTTACTGGGAAATACAGTACATCACTCCAATTTTTCATACGAACTACCTCCAGGATATCGAGTAACACTTTCCAATGTCGTCACTTGTGGGGATATTGATAAATTCTTTTGATTAACTTGCTTAGTTTTTGTTTATGAATGTGTCTGTATGATAAAAAGAAAATCACACTTTGGCTTGAAAATACAAACGTTCATACTCTTGTGTTGAAAAACACATTTTTCATACGAAATACATCCCGGGTGACATATTTTTCAATATCTTCACTTGTGAGGATATCGACGTCGTCACTTCCAATGTTTTCCTGCTGACTAGATGCGCACTGTCAAAATGATGAACCGGTTCAAAATTAAAATTCTTTTGATTAACTTGCGTATTTTTTGTGGATGTGTCCATATAATAAAAAAAGAACATTACATGATGGCGTGAAGATATGAAGTTTATCTTCACATGTTGAAAAATATTTCACTCGTTTGCCTCGGTCACTCGTGAAATATACATTCACCATATTTTATTTATTTATATACGTTTTCTATCCACCTTTACTGGATATGAGCAATCGCACGCTCTAATTGCCTACTTTACTCCTAGGCTATCGGCTCATATACCGTGAGTAGAGAAAAATGAAATGGTGGCATGTGTTGCTGAACCAACTGAGGATGAAATAAAAACTCTACTCAAAAACAACACCCCCCCAAAAAAAGAGCAACAAAATATGGAATACAAGTATTTGATGGTAAGAACATCTTTTATTGTCAAGAATTATTATTATAGCATAACTGCTAGTCATTTCACCAGTTTGTTGACATTCTTCATCTTTAAGCTGATGAAGAAAAAAATTTTTTTTTTTTTTTAGACTGGTTCAAAAGCTATTTCTCAAAATCCAGTGAATGCGGATAGAATAAAAAACAGTTATTCCACTCAATCTTGTCGTATATGGCTTATAGCCAACTTAGTGCTACGCGCCTCGCCGGCTATCAGCTCATGTACGACTCAATTATGTGGAATAATTGTTAAATAAATTAATACATATTTTTTTTAAATGCACACAAGCATTAAAAAAAAAAAAAACTATTCAGGGATTAGATTAAGTTTTAAAGAACCTACTTTATGTCCCTGTAGGGAAAATAGTGAAAGGTGGAACCAGTGGCAACTGTGCGTAATATTTTTTTTTTTTTTTAAAGGTGAGGTGGCCCTCTGAGAGATCTCTAATTACAGCTGATTTAATCTGCTCTCATCATGGGTCCAACCACAATGGGTTATGCAATCCCTCCTGCTCCTGTTAATGTCATATGTCCCGCACATTCTCTCTTTAGATAGTTCAGCTTCAAAGCCTCACCACTGGGCTGTTTGTATTTACCGACTAGTGTGTGAGAGAGAGAGAGAGAGAGAGAGAGAGAGAGAGAGAGAGAAGAAAAACACGTGAGCTTTAAGTAGTCATGTTTCATTAAACTAAATGGCTCCTGGCTAGCATGGCTAAGGAAGAATAAAAGAATACACGTGGATGTAACAGACAATGTAGAGAACTGGAGCGTACTCAAAGGATATGCAAGGTGGTGAACGCTGTGGGTTACATGACACACAAGCACAGGATAGTACCGTGTGTGTGTGTGTGTGTGTGTGTAGGACTGGATCATGCTAAATGCTCCTGGAATGAGCACATCTGAAAGAATCTAACATGATTACACAGCCTTGTTTCGTGGATTCAGCTTCTCTGTCAGGGGGGATCTATTTTTAGGTCGACCACTCCTGGCTAACCACCTGAGACTCCTAGCCAGGTGTGTGTGCGCGCGCGTGTGTGTAAAGGCAGCACCTGTGGGGCACGGTAGGACCTCTGCTGCACACAGGTGGCGGACAGAAGCCCCACTGTCTGACCCACGAGCCCCCTCTGATTTCAGCAGGTCTCGGAGTAATTACGCGTCACACAGCCCATTACCCATTAGCTTCCAGAGAAGCACGTCTTCCTACATTATTACACACAACATGCCTTTCAAAGACAGTCTTGCTTTATCTGTGTGGAATTTAAGACTCATTCAAATTGAAAGCCACTGTCAACTCATTTTGATGATTAGCTGATCAGATCCATGTGGTAAATATACTACTGACTGCAAAAGAAAGAACAATTTTGCTCTTTTGAGTTGACTTTTTTTTTTCCCCCACCCCGAAAATTTCTGCTGGGTGGTTTATTTTCCCCCCCTTTTCGGTTTGAGGTTGGCAGGACTGTACTGCAAGTAGGTGTACCAAACAGAATTAGCATTATGCTTATGTCAGCTACCCCATCCAGCCAGACAAATTTGCTCACATTCAGCCTTGCTGTGCCTGAGCGACTGTGGTTGTAACTCTATCTAGACTTAACACTGTGTGCATGCGATTTGAGCACTATAGTTTACACATGGTCATGGCCATTCGTTCTACGTTGTCTGAATTTTTGCAAAAGTTGGAAAAGGTAAACGAATTAGCAGAATGGCTTGACTGCAAAGACTATGCTTAGTGCTGTAAAATGAAGGTCTCTGCTTGAAAGACCATACCTGGCAGTGTGATAGTTCTAAGTTAAACGTCAGGATATTAAAGCTCATTGTAAACCAAAAGCACTTCCACTGTGAAACTATGCTGCTGCTTTTTCTTTTTTTTTTTAAACCCTTTCTCGCAGTACATTGGCATTCAAATTACTGGCTCTTTTCAATCACAAATAAATTGTATTATTTTTTAGAAATAATAATTAATAATTGATATTTTTACACGGTCCGGTTTACATCAAATCGTGCGCTCTGATTGGCTCGCAAGCGGTCCGGAATCCTACAATCTGGACCCCGGTTACGGACCGTTGGCGACTTGCTCGCTCACAACAACAACAAACAGAGTAGCAATTTTTTGTCAAGATTTATTTTCGCATTTCTCAGTATAACAGCATTAATTTTACAGCACGGATAGCGATAACGACAGTGTTCACAGCGAAAGCGGGTTTTACTACCCTGAGGAAGATGAAATAAGAGGAAACATTTCAGGAGAAAGCCGAAAACCTGTAACTGTTGCTAACGCCGAGCAAATCCAGCAGTTTATTGAGGAGCAAAGGGCAGAAAATACAACAAAAAAGACGACCTATGACTTCAATGTCTTTGGGAAGTTCTGTTGAAACCTAAATGACGAGCTTGTAACAGATTTGTTTTACATATGGCTTCCTCTTCGGGCGCTCTCATTTTCTGTTAGAATTTGGTAAAGAAAAAAAATGATTTACCAGCTTAAGGCCCAAAGGCCTTGGTCAGTATTTTCAAGACTGAGGTCACGGTATTTCACGATATGGACTGACCTTAAGCTGGTAAATTTTATATGAGATAATGAGATGAGATTTTATATATATTACTAATAATTGTATGATTTATTCCAATGCTGAAAATCTGTTATTAGTCAGGACATTGTTGGGTTTCTATCTGTAAAGTAAAGGCCAATTTATGCTGACAACCCAGTCCTCGCAGATGGCGTCGCAGACAGCGTCTGCGTAGCCCCCCCACCTTCGCAGACGCTCTGCGCGCACCTCCCAAAAATTGTGACCACCGCAGAAGCCTCGCAGACAGCGTCGCAGACAAGAGGGCTCTGATTGGTCCACTCTACATCCGCTGTACACACACTTCCGCTTCCCTACTTTCCCGGTTTGGTTTGTTTTCACAACCGCCATTTTTAAAAACACGAGCGAAGATGGAGCAGCACGAAGAGCGGTTGATCGAGGAAGTGAGGAAGTACGTACATCTATATGACTCCAGTTCTAGTCATTATAAGTAACCGGAGGATAAACACTCCACTAACCACACCCACCAACTACTCCTAGTGATTTTGCGACTTCGCGCCCCCTTGCGTTGTGGCAGTGAATAACATCGCGCACGCCTATTACTCCCCGCTCAACGATAAATTACAACTGTCTGCGAAAAGCTATCTGCGAAAGCCTTGTCGCAAGAGCATGCAGAGGCCTTAACGTGTGACTGTGTTTAGCTGCTAGTGAGCAGGGGGATGGAAAAGGGGAGGGGTGTGAGCCCCCTACTGGGCAAAAAAAATTCACACAGTAATGCCGCTTTTCCACTACCAACGCGGCTGAGTTGGGCTGAGCCGTGCGGTGCCGAGTTGGGCTGAGTCGAGCTGAGCGGGGCTGTTGGAGTTGCATTTCGACTACAACCGCACTGAAGCGTGCTGGCTGGAAGTGGGTGGACACATTGGGTGGAGTTAGCGAAAGTGGGTGGATGTCACGTGATGTCGTTAAGCAGCGCAAACAGTGACCTCAGTGAGCTTTTAAGCGGTAGTCTCACGACCCGAATAGTAAACAATAAACATGGAGGACATGGAGTCGTTAGTGTTGCTGGTCTTGGTGCTGTGGCTTGTTGTCACCGACAACGCCAACAGATACTGGCAAGAGCGTATAGATGAGGCGAGGCGCATAAGGCTTCAGAAATTCTCGTAATTCGTAATTATTCTTCTTCCGGGTTTACGGTGTTTACAGATCCCAGCGTGCTCGTGGGGCGTGTGTGGCCATGTGAGGACACTCCTCCTCACCAATCAGTGCACAGGGGAGCGTCTGCTCACGCCCCCAGCCTCACTCGGCTCGCTTTGGCTCGCTTCAGCCCCACTCCAAAACCGTGCGAGTTTTAGGGGCTAAGCAGGGCTGAAGCGAGCCGAGTCGTGCTGTTTTTTGGTAGTCGAAACGCGAGCCGTGTCGGGCTGAAGTGAGCTGAAGCGAGCTGAAAAAGGGTAGTGGAAAAGGGCCATAACATTAGCACAGGGATAAAACGGACAGCGCAACTAAAGCTTTTTTTAAATTTTTTAAATAGTAAAACTGCTATAATAAAATTATAGCAAATTATAACCTAGTAGGCTATGTAGAATAAGAAATACTTATGAAAAACTGCGAATTCTTAAATCCCTGTTGACTTTCATCTGCGGAGTCAGTCATCACAAATAAATTCAATGCCGAACACAGGCACCCTAAAACAAGCAGAAATACCATTTTTTGACCTCTGTTAAAGAAGAAACGAAAAAAAAAAGTTAAGCCAGTTGCAGGTGGCAAAGCAGCAATCACGTGTCGTGCACACAAACCACAATCTTATTTTTAGTACTGAGAGTGTTATACCTCTACAAACTTGTAAAATACACGCCATTGCTGGGAGCCTTTGACACGCCCCGTTGTGATCAAGGGGAAACATTTTGTAGCATGCAATAATAATTAGAGACAGAGATATAGATTGAGACAGACAGAAAGACAGACAGATGGATAATCTTAAAGCAGCATTTGCTAAACACTTGTTTTTAGTAATATTGAAAACTATGTTTGCAGAGGCTTTAAAGTGCATATCACGGGTAAATTCAGGAGCAAGATCAATGTAATTCTCCTATTTTATATTAAACTTTGGTCAAATATCGGTCACATTTTGCATTTTGCTTCCGGTTGAGAGTACGTCGTGCGCGTTCTGGCTGCCGCTTCTCACCAGAGCTTTTTTATTTTATTTTATTTCTTTTTCTATTTTTTTTTCTGTGCGTTTGTGAAGTTTGATGTTTGAGTGTTTTGTCCGCCGGTTGTGGTGTAGCTCCAGACCCAGTTTTGGGCGTCGGTTCCCTCCAGGCCTTGGTTCGCCGTGGGCGATGCCTGCGCTCCCAGCTGTGGACTGCAGTGAGCTCGCTGCTCATTTGACATCGTGGTTGTCCAGCGCTCTGTGCTTTAACGCTTGGCGTGATGTTCCGAGCGATGTTGCTCGGTGGTGTCGCGGCGGCTGTGCAGGCGTTTTGGGACATACCAGCGCTCTGCGTGGCAGAGCTTCTGTGCTCGCTTTGTGGATCCACGGCGTGGTGTTTGAGCGATGTTGCTGACGGCGTCACGGCGGCGGTGCTGGAGATGTGGGACTTGTTTTCGGGCGCCTTTTGGTGGGACTGTGGCTGCTACACCACGGGAATTACATCCTGACCCCTACTTGGTGGACTTTTTACTTTTTATTTATTTATTTATTTATCATCTTTTTTTTTTCTTTCCTTGTCTATAATTGTAAAGCGTCCTTGGTTTTGAAAGGCGCTATATAAATTTAACTTATTATTATTATTATTATTATTTTGTGTAATTTTTTTACCTTGCGCAATACCAGAAACATTCAGTTGAAATCAAGCCATTTGAGGCAAATTCGTCCGTCTCTGAAAAAACTTGGCATTTGGATTTCCCGGCAAGCATTGATTTTCGTGAGGTCGCGTGCGGGACGCCTCCCTCTGAATCCTACGTCAGCGCTGGTTTGTTTATGAGAAAACGACCTGGTGGTTTTCTGCAAATTTCTTCAACGTTATCACGTAATTATTAAAACGGTTAACAGATGTATCGTAGGTGGGTGTAGCAACACCAATCTTGATGGGATCAGTACTCATCGTTTTCCAAAAGACCGGACAATGAGAGAGAAATGGGAGCGCTTCGCGCGAGGCACCCGGAAAAATTGGCTGCATGCTACAGACTACAGCATTATTTGCGGTGCTCACTTCACAAGGCCCAACGACTTTGAGAACTATTTGCAGCGGGAAATGAGCTTTGCGAGGCAACTTGATCTGAAAAAAGACGCAGTTCCATCTGTTAGAATGCCCAAAGCAACGCCGTCTCCATCTGTGTCAGCGTCACCAAAGGAGCCAGCCGTGTTCGTCTCCCCTGACAGAAGACGAAGTGTCGCATCCACTGAGGCCCTCGAAGCCGAGGACCAAGCAGAGCCGAGAAAAAGACCAAGAAAATCAGCAATTCACAAGTTGACTGTTGCTGGGGTAAGAAATAAGAGCGACTACACTCTAAATTAGGTGTTCCTGTGTTTGTGTGGTACGCGGATAATGTTATTTATTGACACACACAAAAGTAAACAACACGAAAGCGCTGGGCGATAATACACTTACTTCACATGTATCAAGGGATATGCGTGTCAGGGCTTGAGATCTTGGGACCTGTCAAACACAACCCTGCTTAGCCGATTCCATGTGTGTAGCTTATGAAATCTCTCTCCTACAGTAGCCAGTACTCTTCTAAATGAAGAAATATATAAATACATAATAGTAATTAGAAAAAATATGATTTCTGTAACAATAGATAGATGAGCATTGATACATGAATCCATGGGTTTAGAAGCTCAGGCGATAATTCCATATTTCAATGTAAAATCGCTAGCTGCTAAACTTGGTCTACACAGGCTGTGCACTGAAACCGTGCAAGCTCGCGCAGCCTGCTGGCGGATCCGCACGTGACGTCACGAATCTGGCTCCAGACTCCCTTGGGATTTTTCCAGACGCGTTTTGTTATTTTATTTTTTTCTGCTGTAGACAGATGGCCTTGTGCAAAATTACCCTTCTGGATGAGTGTGTAAAGGGACATACTTTTATATTTAAAAAACAAAAACAAAATTGGTCCAGAATATGCACTTTAAAAACACTGTAAAGGCACAAATAAAGCCATGTTACTATAACAGTAAAGACTCAAGTGGTATCAGTCACTTACTCTCCAAGTCCAGTCCAGTGTTTGGCTCCTGATTGGACAGGGAGCTTATGAACATTGCCAAACACACCATGGAGGGGGTGGAGGAACACAACAGAGATGGATGGCGAGGGAGAGTGTGTGTAAGACGGATTCCAGCAGGTATGTGGGACTGTGGAAATGCAGTCCCAGTCGTCTGTTACAGCCATTCACATCAGCGGCAGAGAATTAGCTGAGGCCCAGACTGCATTCGTTCCACTGGCAAAATTCCTTCCTAATGAATCATTGGCCTTTAACTTAAACTGTGCTTCATCTAACAATCGCTAACATTTTTATTGGCAAGAGCTACTGCCTGGAGCGATGGGATAAAAGATGGAGAGGCAGGAGAGGTGAAATTGGAAGAGAGAGGGTTAATAAGAGACTTTAAGAAGGGATAAGGGGCAAAGTAATTGAAAAGAGTGAAACACATTATTACAGATTTAGGTCTTTTGTGAAGCCATTACTTCTCAATACGTGCTGGATTTAATAGTCATAGCTGATTATGGTCATGTGAGCAGTACAAGCCAGATCTGTTCGATACACACTTTAAACATGGGCGTCTTTCTGAGTAACCTCTTTCATGATTCATTCAGCATGATTGGATGTACTTGTTTTGATCATCACTGGGAGGATTTAAATTAGGCCACCATTGTAGCAGGACGAGTGACGTGGTGGGCGTAAGGTTAGGATAAACAAACAAAGCTCCATGAAGATTACTGCCTCCCACAGCTGCACTGATAAAACACTGCCAGTAACATACAGGTACCCATAAATACCTTTGCTGTAGGCCGTGCCATCTACAAGCGGTAATGGCAAGAGGAATCCAAAGCCGATCACAAACGGCATCTGAACATTCATTTACAAAGCAACTTTATCCCAGAGTTAGTATCTTAAAACTCACCGAAATGCTCACACAATTACTTTTTCACAGCACAAATTAAGTTCAAATCATTTTATTTCTTCACCAAAATAGAAACTGCTCAAACATCACACTGACAAATTGGGAAGGTGCACCCTAAAACACTGAGATGTACTTACTGCCTAGACAACACCTCAAGATCAAGTGATCAAAGCTCTAAATATAAAGAGTGCTCTGAGAGCACAATATCCCCCACTGGCAACTATGCCATAACTCTGGTAAAAAAAATGCAACTGAATTTAACAAAATTACAATATCCGTATTGCTGACATATAACAAAGAATCCTGCCAAGTTTCGTGAAATTCCTCCAAAAACTGTGAGAGTAGTTAATTTCAGAAGGTGAGTACCCTTCCCGGGACGGACATCGCCATGACATAATCAACTTTTTGCCAAATTACATGAAATTCCTCCAAAAATTGTGAGGGAAGTTGATTTCAGAAAGCAAGCACACCTTGATGAAATTGCCAAAGTACAAGTTTGTTAATAATCGAGGGCATAACTCTGGTAAAATTTGCTCAAATTAAATGAAATTTCAATCTGCGTATAACTGTCATATAACAAAGCCTTTTGCCAAGTTTGGTGAAATTCCTCCACAAATTGTGAGAGCAGTTGATTTCAGAAAAGCATACACCCTCATGAAATTGTCAAAGTACAAGTTATTTCATCAAGGGTCAAAACTCTGGGAAAATTTTCACAAACCAAATTAAATCGCAATGTGTGAGTGTATTACCGTCGTATAACAAGGCCTTTTGCCAAGCTTCGAGAAATTCGTCCAAACTACATCTGGGACATTAAGTAACATTTTCCAAGATTTTCACTCGTGAGGAAATCGATTCATCATTTTGATAAATTTGGGTACTTTTTGTTTGTGAACATGTCTACATTTAAAAAAAAAAAAAAAAAGAAGAAGGAAGGAAGGAAGGAAGGAAGGAAGGAAGGAAGGAAGGAAGGAAAGAAAGAAAGAAAGAAAGAAAGAAAGAAAGAAAGAAAGAAAGAAAGAAAGAAAGAAAGAAAGAAAGAAAGAAAGAAAGAAAGAAAGAAAGAAAGAAAGAAAGAAAGAAAGAAAGAAAGAAAGAAAGAAAGAAAGAAAGAAAGAAAGAAAGAAAGAAAGAAAGAAAGAAAGAAAGAAAGAAAGAAAGAGAAAGAAAGAAAGAAAGAAAGAAAGAAAGAAAGAAAGAAAGAAAGAAAGAAAGAAAGAAAGAAAGAAAGAAAGAGAAAGAAAGAAAGAAAGAAAGAAAGAAAGAAAGAAAGAAAGAAAGAAAGAAAGAAAGAAAGAAAGAAAGAAAGAAAGAAAGAAAGAAAGAAAGAAAGAAAAGAAAGAAAGAAAGAAAGAAAAAATCACATGTTGGCTAGAAGATCTGAAGAAGTTTATCCTCTCATGTTAAAAAACTTGTATTTTTCAGACAAACTACATCGCGAATCTGAATGACATATTTAAATAATATTGGCTGGCTTTGAGTGGTCTATCAGATATATTCCATTCAGTGAACATGATTTGAGCGAGCTGAAGACAGGTAGCTGAATGGAATATATCCAACAGACCACAAAAAAAAAGCCAGCCAATATTATTATACATACACTTCATATCACCATTCTCGAAGGCCGATGCTAGCTTACCTGCGACTCCGTGCTGTTAGTGCGACAGTCCAGTTAGCTTCCAGTCGGCGCAGTAGTAGTGTTAGTGAAGGTCGATGCTAGCTTACCCGCGACTCGGTGCTGTTAGCGCGGCAGTCCAGATAGCGCCAGCCGGAGTAGCAGTAACATTAGCGAAGGCCGATGCTAGCTTACCCTGTGTTGTTAGTGCGGCAGTCCAATTTGCTTCCAATCGGTGTAGCAGTGGCATTAGCAAAGGCCAACACGGGCTTCCCCGCGACTCAGTGCTGTTAGCGCGGCAGTCCAGTTACCTTCTAGCTGGTGTAATGTTGGCGCAGGCCAATGTTAGCACAGTCAAGCCGATCATTATAATTATTATTATTTATTATTATTCCTGTGTAATTTACTTCATTACTTTTAAATCAACATCGACAACTACACACAACAGAGTGACCCGGCAGCCAAGGCTCTCTCAAAATCTTCTGCTTTTAACGAAGCAAACCTGGCAGCCATGTTTGTTTACACACTGTCACAGTCACTCGCTAGTGCATAAGTTTTACATCTCCAACATATCTCTTTTCCAGTTTTTCGATGTCCGTTGGTATGTTTTTCTCTTGTAAATACGTGTGAAAAATATATAATGAAGTTTAGGTAACCTTTCAGGTGTTCAGTGCGTCTTTAGTTTCAGTTTATTTACTTAGTGCTTAAACCAAGCACTGGATTAGCCTCGTCTTCTCTCTTTTCTGGCCAACAAAGAAATGGTTCCGTGTATGCGCAGCAGAAAAGTTTTGTCATTGGATCTTCGCATCAGCTCCAACGTGTGATGTCGTGTTGTCTTGACAACATGCAATACCGCACGCTCATTCTACATTGGGGAGAGTGGCGTCATACATAGGGGATAAGTGACATCATAATATTGCATGCCATCAATAAACCCACTAGAAGGGAATAGAATAAATTTATATGTTATTTATCAGCTGGGAGGTCTGTATCGTGAAATACCGTGACCGAGATCTTGAAAAGTACCGAGCGAGGCCCTCTGGGCCAAGGTCAGTGTTCAAGGCCGAGGTCACGGTATTTCACCATATGGACTGACCTTAAGCTGGTAAATAATATATTTATCTTTTTCTTTACCAAATTCTAACAGAAAGAGAGAGCGCCTGAAAGGGAAAACCGAGCCGAGCCACCATTTTGAATCCTCATTCACGGCTGTAATGCAAATTGCTTCCTCCTCGGTATACAAGTGCACTTCCATGGCAGGAAAAAAAAAAACCTACATTTTGCCACCTATGTAGTCCCCTATTTATACAAAATTGAGTCAGTCATTCAGGATTCAGCCATGTTTTTGCTCGGCGTTAGCAACAGTTACAGGTTTTTAGCTTTCTCCTGAAATGTTTTCTTTTATTTCTTCTTCCTCAGGGTAGTAAAACTCGCTTTCACTGTGAAGACTCTCGTTATCGCCATCCATGCTGTAAAATTAATGCTATTCTCCTGAGAAATGCTGGCAAAAATTTATAAGATTTTTGATAAAAATCTTATAAATAAATTTTGTAAAAAATATAAATGTTTTAAAAAAAACAAAAATTGCAACTATGTTTGTTGTTGTGAACGAGCGAGTCACCAGAGGTCCGTAACCGGGGTCCGTACCATAGGATATGGATCCGCTTGCCAGCCAATCAGAGCGCAGGATTTGATGGAAACCGCACCACGAAAAAAATAAATGTTTTTATTCCATGGGAAACAGTGGCCTGTATGTATAATAATTTGATATTGCACTCCGATGACGTCACTTCCAGTGTTTTCCTGCTGACTCCATGCATGTTGTCAAAATGGCGAACCGGCACAAAATGAAAATTCTTTTGATTAACCTGATTTTTCTGTGTGTGGATGTGTCGATATAATATCAAGAAAATTACACCGTGGCATGAAGATATTAAGTTTATCTTCTCGTGTTGAAAAATATTTCACTCGTTTGCTTCACTCACTCGTGAACGTTCACCACTCGAAGACAAACTTCATATCTTGGCACCACCATGTAATATCCTCTATGTATATCATGAAGCAAGAAGCCATTTCCATAATCATATGCCAGCGTTCAGTACCAGCCAAAAGTTGGGACACCTTCTAATTCACAGGTTTTTCAGCATTTTGACTATTTTCTACATCGTGGAACAATACTGAAGACATCAAACCTATGAAATAACACATGGAACATGTATGGAATTATGTGGTAAACAAAAAAACAAACAGAGTTTCATATTTTAGATTCTTCAAAGTAGCCACCGTTTACCTTGACGCTTTGCACACTACTGGCATTATCTTAACCAGCTTCATGAGGGAGTCACCTGTTATGCTTTTCAATTAACAGGTGCCTCATCAAAAGTTAATATTAGCGCAATTTCTTGCCTCCTTAATGCATTTGAGATCAAACAGTAAATACTAAATAATAAAAATACAGTAAATAGCCCTATTCCACAACTGTATAAACCCATATTATGCAGGGATGGCAACAGGAAAATTTTATTTCAGCTGAAACTCCGAACGGGGGGTTCAGGGGGGCTCCGCCCCCCTGAAGCTTTAGCCTTTTTAGCCTCTTCTACCTATTTTCTAGCCATTTTACATGTATATTGTGTGAAAAATACATGATAAAAATAAGTATCTAAAGTTTAACAGAAAAAAGACAACTTACTCTGACTGCCCCAGGCATATTTACAATGCACATTATGGAGTTCAATGTCACTTCAAACTTAAAGCACAGCAGTTGTTAGTTGTGTAATGCCACACAGCCACGGGATCCGTAGTTGATCACATCGTTACAATAAATGCAAAATGCTTTGCCAGGCAAATCGCACTTCTTAATAAACTGTTCAAGCGTCTCGCTGATCTCCTCAATCTTTTTTCCAAGTTTCACTTTCGTAGTAACTGTCCGCTGTAGCCAATCCCAACGAAATTTGTTCTTGACATTTTTGTCAATTTCAGCCACCGATGCTTCTTGATCTCGTGATAAAAACTTCATATTTCCGCGGAAAACAATGCTCTCAAAACCTCGTGCAAGACATTTAGCTAAAGGCAAAATGGCGGCCAGTGAAATGAAACATGCTTTCGCATTGGTTGAATCCTTCACTTCGCAACCAATCACAGACTCGTTTGCTTATTTTCATTGTTACACTCGATATAGAAGCTTCCGTTGTTCACGAGACATGTGGTTTCGATACGATTTGACACTAATCTCGGTAGCAGCAATAAAAGTTAGGTACCTAACCCCCCCTAAAACTTTTCTCTACGGATTTAGACGTTCCACAAAAATGATAAAATTGAAATTCAAAACGGCAGATTTCTGCCGTTCGGCGGAAAATTGCCATCCCTGATTATGTCAAGAAACCGCTCACCTAATTAAAGAGAAACAACATCCGTCATTACTTTAAGACATGACGTGACCTTTAATGAATAAAAAATAATAATAATAATAAAGAAAAATATTGAATTAGGAGGTGTGTCCAAACATTTGACTGGTACTGTATATCTTTACATACATTTCACTATTGTACATATTAGACAATCTACATACCAGTGGCGGCTGGTAGTCTTTCAAACAGGGGAGGCTGGTCGGTTACGATATTTCCAGATTTTAAAAGAAAAAACATCAATTTTGCCCGTACTCTTGCCTCTGATCTGGCTGATTGTTGGCAGCGTCACAAACTGTGAAACAACAGGTTCTTTTGGCCCATTAGCCTACTGTCCAATATACATGATGGTGGTGTGTTTGGGGGGGGGGTATATTTTAACATTTTATATTTTAAAATTGTGGCATGTTTAAAAATTGATCATTATTGAAAGCAGCTCTTTGTCAGGAACCTCAGCAGTAGAGCTGGGTGCCACACATTTCATTCAATGACACTTTCCCTATATTTTACTTATTTTGACTGAGAAATGTTTTATTGACAATTTTGATAACCCTTCACTTTTAATCCAGGTCTGTCGTGTGAAATGTTCTCGGCTGTGTTTTTGTTTAAAAATGTTATCCAAATTGTAGCTGTGTTTAATTCATATCCAGACAAATATATATTCCAATATAATATACTCAGCATAAACATTTTAAATAGATTCGATATTTTTGGTCCATCCATGACATATTACTAAAGTAGCCTATTTACTGTTGTTGATGTGGGTCACTTGCTGTTAGCCAATTCACTTTCTCGTACCAGGAGAGCTGAAAGGAACGAGTATTATTCCCTACCTTTTTCACCAAGTCAATTTGAGGCGTTGGTCTACCCTGCTCTTTAATTTTTTCCTCGAAAGGAAGACTGGCAAATGGCTTCGCCAAAATTAAATCAGCAATGCTTGGCATCCGTGCGCAGCTTTCTTGCTAGCTGACTAGCCCCCTCAAGTTCAAGTTCAGTCACTCAAATAAACAAAATTTCTGGAACTAAGATAGCAAACTTGACAACACCATATTTACACTTTATTTACAATGAAAATATATACAAACTAAAAAAGCTGGTAGAAACCGTATGTAATGAATGAAATCAAAATGTAAGCTGATCTCTTACAATACACCACAGCACTTGCGAATCCGCATGGGACTGAACTGAAACTCACCGCCGGCAGTCTATAGTTGAAACGAGCTGTCAATAAAAGAAAATATCCGGCCGCTTTCACCAATCACCAGTCTCCTCACGGAAACTGCCATGTTCCTCCCATGTGAGGCTGGGAGTCCGTAGGCAGGCTTTTTCACAGTATTTGTCCAATAATCGTCTTGCATTTTGAGATTGAAAAGCGCAGAGCTCCCAAATGCCATTGAAGTCCACTGAGGCTGGGCTGCATCGCGCTGTCACGAGGGGGAAAAACTCACACGCACATTAAAGTTATAAGGGAATGATTTCACACTGTAGTTGGGTTGAGCACATATATTTCTATGATTCTGGATCTGAAATAGCAATGTTATAAGGTCGGCTATAACATAAGCTTAGCGCAATTCATCCTACACGATGTTCGTCATTTTTAGAGGAGGCTGAGCCTCCCTCGCTGTCTTAGAGCAATCGCCCGTGCTACATACACCTGCTGCATTTGCAACGGAGTGAGAAAAAGGACATTTGTTTCAATTCAACAAGCTGCAGTGAAGTCACGCTCCTCAGCTGTTAATTAGCTCCACTGATGCCGATTTCATTATTATCCAAAAAATATTTCCCACAATATATGCAAATTTTCTGCTTCTGTGTCAAAATAGCCAAACTGGTGTTTACTAATAAATTAGAAAAAGTTGGCCAAAGCTGATGGTTTTTCAGCTCCGAGGTGGGTGTGTAATTGTCTCAGAGGCACACTTGTCTTCCGCTCCACTCACGGGCACAATTATTTGCTGTCTCCCATATGAAACACCTATAATGTGATTTTTTTTATTTTATTTATTTTTTTTTTTTTCTCAGCTGGTCAGAACCAATCAAAGGGTCAGTAAAATATAACTTCGGGGCTGAAACTGGCTCGCAGGTCACTAATTGAGTAGCCCTACCCTACAGTCCTGTGTATCCGAGGCAAATGAGAACCACAAGACCACAAGGGTGCCATTTGGACAAACTGGCTTCATTCCCAGAAGGAAGAGGTCAGATAGTGCAGGTCATCCTTACATTTACAACAGTGTGATTAGAGCACTGAGACAAAACGTGATAAAAAAAGATTTTATCCTTTCATGATTTTCTTTTGTTTTTGTAATTGACGCCAACACTCAGAGTCCAGAAACAAACGAGATAACAAGATAAGATGATAATTCAGGTCAGAGGGAGGGCAGACCTGCAGTACGAGCCAGACCAGATCCCAGCTGAAGCCTGCAGCTGGCCTGCTGCCCCCCTCCAGACTTGAGCCAGGCCCTAGGGAAGCTGGGGCAGAGATGGAGGGCCGGATGGAAAGTTGGGGGTGGGGGAAAGTGACAGAGGAACAGAGGACGAGGGAAAAGAGGAGATTTGCACCCTTTCAGCTTGTCTTGGGCTCTTCACGCTCAGCTGAGCACAGTAACAGATAACCGCACCCTGCAGCTCTGCATAATGACGGGCTCCATGCTCCACACTTCCCAACCAGCCCTAACACCACCAGCCGCAGCAGCGGGCCTCTCCTCCCTTCCACTTTCTCTAATCTCCTCATCAGCTGCCTACATCGTATGTGTCGTACATCTTTCTGCCACTCACACACAGTCGTATGTAACTACACTGAACTACCACAATGACTGTACAGATGCAACTGCTGTGGCTTTCAACACTGACATTTGAATTGTGTTAAAATGCATTTGAAAAGCAATGAACTTATAATCCTGCCACAGACAGAGCAAACACGATGCGTTGTTTGTTCAATACACTTTATGATATTACAGAAACCAAACTAAATATTTAAGGAGGGCATCATATCACTTATCCATAGTAGCTTCCTTATTCGCTAATATTTAGCGAGATTTTACGTTTCTCAAGTGACCTGTGCTGTCCTATCATATCCCATCTGAGTGCATGAAAGACGAATGGCAGAGAGAGAGAGAGAGAGAGAGAGAGAGAGAGAGAGAGAAAAGCCTGGGCTGCACCTGTGGCCTCTCTACTGCTGTTGCGCTGAGGGAGTGAACACCTGAGCAACACCTGGTCACAATCAGAGTTCCTGCTAGTACAGAGTCCTTCAGACACACACACACACACACACACACACACACACACACACACACACACACACACGTATGTCTCTGTTGCTGCACACACCAGGGAGATAAGGCACAAAGAGGGATTTAATACTCCACACTGAGACTTACTCAACAATTAAAACACGGGGGGGGGGGGGGGGGGGGCTCTTTCCCCCACCCAGTACAAAAGGATGGGAAAATTTGTCTTGGAAGGAAGGTCTTGCTGGAGGAAAAAAAAAAAAATGTAAAAGGAGCTACAAAAAGCTTGGCGTACTTCGCGTCGTCACTAAATGACTGCATAATTTCATTTCCTGGAAAGCCATTAGCTTTCATCAAACGCAGAGAAGAAACAGATGAGAACAATTCTTCTGTACAGGGAATTCATTTAAGCAGCGTAGGAGAGCCACGTTAACACTAAACCCACCACAGGCAGGAAACGTGGATGCAAATTTCAGAAATTAATGCAGCATTCCACAATAATTTTCCTTACAACAGTGAGCATGCTTAAAAGAGATTGAATGACCTCGAGCCACCAGGATCGTCTCATATCTCACACGCACGCATGCCATATATTAAAAATTCAGTAAAAAAAAAAGAACAAAGAATTTGAATGTACTGCTTTTACAAATATAATGTAAAAAGTCTATAAATGTATATGGAAGGAACATTTTCAAAAAGAGGAACAGATCAATGCTGTGATTCGTGAGCTAATACAGGGGATCTGGTGTGAACAGAGGGCTCTCGCTAGTTCAATCAACCCATGTTTTAATGTTTATACACTGAAGACATTTGGGTTGAAGATCAAAAGGTGATTAGACGATACATCAGAACGTCGGCCTTCATTTCCTGATATTTACCTCTAGATGTGTGAAACAACGTAGAACACGTCACCGTCTGTTGAACCCACCCATTCCTTCAAATGATCAAAAATATTGGAGCGCATGCCTGACAGGTGCTTCTTGTTGCTCGGATGCATCCTGTTAGACTGACGGTTTAAACAGTTAATAACTCTGAAGAGCTACTCTTGGTTTAAGTCCTGGGTTTCACCTTTGAAGAGTGCATTATTTGTAAAGCAGGATAAACCAACATGAAGACCAGAGAGCTGAGTATGGGAGAAAAGAAAACCGTTTTTAAGCTGAAAAGAGAGGGAAAATCAAACAGTGCAATAGAAGGTATCCAATTATGTCATTTTTTCCACTGACACATGCCTCTCTCAGTCAGACTGAGCGGCAAGATATACTGCGACATGATGGGCATTAGTTGGGGAAATGCCAAAACCGGGAACTTAATTTAATTTTTTTTTTAATTAAAGAGAGAGAGAATGAAATCACTTGCTTAAATTACAGGCACTTGGACTTGACAGCAATCCTTACACACTTCAAAAGAATCAGTGGTCCATGGACACTGACATCAGTAAAGTATATCTAGCTAGCTATCGATTCCACAAAGCAGGATTACGAAGATAGCATAGGAGTGCAGAAATATAGAGGCCATACCACAAGATCAGGCCTAGAAATTCATATACTTTTTCACCAGCCAGCCGGACTAGTTACCTTCCAAAGTAACTCGCCAAACAGAAAATCAACTAGCCAAAATTTGTTCATGTATGAATTTTACTTCTGTCAAAAAATAACGCAAAAGAGAGTAGTTACCATTGTTCATGACTAATGTGCATTTATTTCAAGACCCGAGTATTTTGATACTGTTGTTAAATACATAAATGAGAACACAGCGCACCATAATATAATATCAACAAATAATAATATATTGGAAAACTTGGCAACTTGGTGTATGAGTACTGAAAACAAATATACTTACTATCATGACTATAGCACCCAAAACATGTCCAACATGCTTTCTGTATTTAACCATTTATGAGAGAGAAAGCATTAGGAGCTTCATATTGACTAGGAATCAACTTGAAAAAATTAATTATTCCATAAAAATCGTATCGCAGCCAAGGCCTACCGTGCTCCCACATCTGCCCCCACATTTGCTTATAAGTCCTTTGTCGTTTCTCCTTCTCGTACGCTTTATCGGCGGCCTTTTTCTCCTCTTCAGACCGAGGTCGCTTTGTCCCAGTCTCTGGCGGTTTCTGTACACCTCATCTCATTATCTGTAGCCACTTTATCCTGTTCTACAGGGTCGCAGGCAAGCTGGAGCCTATCCCAGCTGACTACAGGCGAAAGGCGGGGTACACCCTGGACAAGCTGCCAGGTCATCACAGGGGGTTTCTGTACACCTTTCATAAAATTCCACATCGCAACGTAGCTTTGGCAGATGTAGATGTAAACAACAAAAACACACGTGTTTAAATGGGCGATAATGTGGCCACATCTATTGAATTTGATAACGTGATGTAGAAGCGGGGGCGTGGCCAAGCGTCGGTCTGTGAATGGAGGGCGGAGTCAGGGAAGGTAAGTGGTGGAATCATTGCACCTGATGGGGATTAACCTGTGTTTGTGTGTCTTCACCAGTGACCGTACCCTTTAAAAGGAGAGGAGAGCAGAGAAAGGGAGCTCTCCCCAACCAGAACATGCGCGTGTGTGCGCGCGCGCACACGTGGCTGGAAAGTGATAAAAGGCTGAAAAGCTAGCAATAAATAGTTCATTGAGAACTCCAGTTCTGGCCTGCCGTGCTTCTGTGCTCCACCCACCTGATCCAATACTACACGTGATTACCGCAATATTCAACGAGATGCGTTATATGCATGCGCAGTAGTGAAAAAACCGACAGCCTGACTCGTACACGATATGATTCGGAATTCTTCGGTATTTTCCATCCTGCCGAGAAACACATCGATTAACACAGACACGGCACACGCTTAATATGTGGCGGCTTTAGTTGACGGTGTGTCTGAATCTTCGCTTCATATAAATTTTTATTTTTAACTAGCCAGCCGGGCTGGCTAGTGACAGGAATTACCCGCCAAATGACCAAATTAAGTCGCCTCGGGTGACCGGACCACCGCGAATTTCGAGCCCTGACAAGATGCAAACCACTCTTCAGCAGTAAGAATCTGAAGGCCACATTGGAATTCACAAAGAAATGTAGAGATCAGCTACAAAAGATGTGGAACCAAAACTAACCTCTACCAAAGCGATGGAAAGGCCAAAGTGGGGAGAAAGTAAGGATCTGCTCATGATCTGAAACAAACAACAGAGCTCATGGGTCAAGTACAGTGGAGGTCGTGTCATGGCTTGGGCTTGCATGGCTGCTTCTGGAACGGGCTCACGAATGTTTATTGATGTAACTCATGATGGTAGCAGCAGAATAAATTCAGAGGTCTACAAAAATATTCTGTCTGCCAAGTTACAGAGATGTGCATCCAATCTAATCGGAGGAACTTCACCATGCACCAAGACAACGACCCAAAACACACTGCCAGCACAACAAAGGACTTCATCAGAGGAAAAAAGTAGTAGTTTTTTGACTGGCTAAGTCCATCACCAGACCCTAACCCAGCTGAGAAGCATTTCATTGCCTGAAATGGAGACTGAAAGAAAAAAAAACACCTCAAAACAAACAACGGGCTGTAATAGTAGCCTGGGAAAACTTTGCAAAAGAAGAATACAGCAGTCTGGTTATGTCAGGGGGTCAGTGGCTTGATGCAGTTACTGCAAGCAAGATAAATATTCCAGTATAACCAAATATATAACCAGTTATTCCACAAAATTGAGTCATATGTGAGCTGATAGCCGACGAGGTGCATAACCCTGAGTTGGCTATTAGCCATGTACAACGAGATTCAGTGGAATAACTGTTTTAGTATATCCACATTCACTGGATTTTGAGAAACAGAGCATTTTTATTTTTTGCTAATTTGAGAAATAATTAAAAAAAAAAAAATTATACAAAACGTCCAAAAAATCATTTCTGCTTAGAATGTAAACAAACCTGTGAAATGACAGTAGCAATTAGCGAAAAATGCAATAATAATTCTTGAAAAATAAAAGATACATTCTTACTATCAAATACTTTTTCATATTTTGTTGTTTTTTTTTTTTTTGGGGGGGGGGGGGGGGGGTTGTTTTTGAGTAGAGTTTATTTCATCCTCGGTTGGTTCAGCAAAACACGTCGCCATTTTGTTTTTATCCACTCACGGTATCTGAGCTGATAGCCTAGTAGTAGAGTAGCCAATCAGAGCACATGATTGCTCACATCGAGTGAATGTGAATAGAATAGTAAGTGTTATTAACTTTAAGGCCCTGTCCACACGGCAACGGATTCAGGTGAATCTGATAAAATTGTTTATCATTTCGGCCTGGCGTCCACACGGCACCGGCGTTTTGGGTGCCCCAAAACGAAATCTTTTGAGAATGGGTTCCAGAGTGGAAAAATCTGGCAACGGCCCCGTTGCGAAGTCGTCTGGATGAGTAGAACGGATTTGTTTACGATGACGTCACAACCACATGACTGTCAGTGCTTCATGCCGGGTAGAAGTGTAGCGAACTCGATGCGAGTTGTCAACAAATCCTATAACTTGGTTCATGAAACACACAAAATATTTTCACTGTGAATATTTATTGTGGAATGGTGCAAAGTGAGAGAGAGAGAGAGAGAGAGAGAGAGAGAGAGAGAGAGAGAGAGAGAGAGAGAGAGAGAGAGAATAGCCCTTAGGGCAGAGTCTTTAGTCCAAACACTGCGGAAGTACTGAGTATAACCAAACCGCACACCGCCTGTGCGCTTTCCAAAAACAAAAACAATCCCGCCAGCAAAAATAGGAAAAAAAAAGGAGCGATCTCACCTCTTCAGATGTTGGTTTAAGTCCGACAATACATTCCTCAAAAAGGGCGTAGAAGAACAAAGTAATTCATCAACGTGTAGCATTCAATTTATTCCGGACCATTAAAGAATTCTGGAGGATATCAGAATGTTGGCGTACCGGCTTCCATCTACCCCCATTCATTCCTCTTTCTGTGTCTTTCGTTTTACGCTACTGATTAATAATCAAAACTTTGTGGCTGATGCTACAGAAGAAAGGGTTTATGCGCATGCGTCTACTTCTTCTATTGTTCTGGTGTCTCCAATGGGACCGTCTTACAGCGCACGTAGAGGTGTGGCATGTGTATTGCATCGTTTTCAGCAAGCGTTGCGTTGCCATATGAACCTGATATTTTACTGATCCGTTGCCCATGTGGACACGATATTTTAAAAAAAAATAAAAAAAATCTCGTTGCCGTTGTCGTGTGGATGTAGCCTAAGACCATCTGCTCCAGTACTTTTGCTCACCTAAAATTGGGTGGTCTACCACCAGAGGCCATATTCTAAATTGTTAAACACACATCTAGCTGTAAACAGAAGGAAACGAAAGCTGCAATTCTGCTGTTGTCTCATATTTCTCTTTTCTCAAAGCCAAATGTCTTCAGTGAAGAAAAAGAAAGAAAACAAGAAAAAGAAATGACATTGACTGCATTTCCCAGGGTCATAAATACAAAGAAACAGTTCAGGGCAAAATGAACTCCTTAAATACAGTCCATCGGCCAAAGCAAGTTTGGCTTCTGAAAGCTTTTTATCACTCTGAAGGAGGCCACACCTCCTTCTGAGGGTGCATACCATTAACCAGAACGTTAAGAGTTCAAGTCCCACAGCTGCCCGATACCGGCGGTTTAGCCCTGGTTAAGCAAGGCCCTAGATTCTGAACCTTTCTTTCTGACTAGTATAAAAGTTGGGATTTGCAAAGAAGGTATTATTCAATACGATTACATTTTACTTGCATGGAACTTTTAGTGATAGACATCACAAAACAGCTTTATAGAAATCTGGATGTAAATTCAGATCCCTAATGAGCAAGACAGATGTGACAGTGGCAAGGAAAAACTCAAAAGAGAACCAGTCCTCTTCTGAGTGAGACTGGGTGGCTGGATTATCAATCATTATACAGGTGTAGAAGAGTAAAGTGAAACAGTTGTAAGTGTGTTAATGTGAATCAATGTTGTGGGATGAGAAACAGGACAGTCTTTATGATTACGTCAGCAGCTCTTATGGCATATTCACACCTACGTTGTTTGGTCCGGACCAAACGACCCAAATTTCCCTTGGTCCGGACCTTTTGGGTTGGTCTGAATACAAACCACCGAACTCTGGTCCGGATCAAACAAGCGGACCGAAACCGAGCTGCAAGGTCGGACTCGGTCCGGACCAAAGGAACCCTGGTGCGGACCTTTTGGAGGTGTGAAAGCAGACTGGACCTAATCCGACAGTTTTGCTTTTTTGTACCTCGGGAGCGTCCATCGTTTGTCGAGCATTATGGGAAACAGAGTCTTGACACTCCACCGCAAAGTGCAAACACTGTTTCGGTTGTCAAGGGAACCTTACAACAGTCGTTCAGTCATTCAGACCAGTGGTAGGCTAGACTACAGAGTACAAAAAATGAGTAGGGGGCAAACGTGGGCCGAGGAAGAAACGCGTACCCTTGTGGATATATGGGCAGATGTCCACATATCTGAGCTTTTGGAGAGAACACACAAAAATACCGACGTGTTTGCTGTATTCAGTGAGAAAATGAAGGAGAAGGGGTTCACGCGCTCCCCAGAACAATGTCGGCTAAAAGTGAAGAAACTCCGTCAGACCTACATTAAAATCAGGGACATTCTTTCAAAAAGTGGCGGTACTAGCGACGCAAAAGAGAAATTCATCTATTGCGTGAAGAGCCAGAACTGTCACAACATGATGTGCGCTCATCAGCGCTATCCTCCGTAGCCGCCTTGCCCTTTGTCGTCGTCGTTGATAAATTACTTGTACAACAGCATAGTAATCGCACAATTGTGAAAACAGTAAAAACATATAGCTTTGATGACATTAAAAAGAATAACAGCACGGAAAGCCTCCATGACTACTTTTGAACTTAACGCTTTGTGCGCGTGTCGTCTCTGACCAATAGCTGAACGACCTCAGGGCGCGTGGCTTTGTTGACGGATTTTGGTCCGCTTACTAAAATGTACAGTGTGAAAGCGAACCGCACCAAAATGAAAAAATAAAAAAAAACATTTGGTTCGGACCAAAGCAAGTGAACTATCCTGGTCTGAATACACCCTTAGTTACAGATCTACAGTATCTGGGTACGATTATCCACTGAGGCTATGAAGAACAAGAATAAGAAGTACAAATCTTTCAGGTACCCATGTGGGACCAGCCACAACAGCAGAGAATATATAAAATGTATAGCGCACATATGGATAGTGACCAAACATTTGTATTCAATCTGATTTTAAATCTGGCCTTTCTTAATTCAGCTACAACCTCAGGGGAGCCGCTCCCTTGACTACAGTTGCCAGGACTACGCATTTGCAATGCTGGCGGGACTTAAAAGTGCGTCCAAACAACACTTCCAGCAAGGGAAATAACACTTGACAGTAATAATGCTGCATTGTTGAGAGTCTCAAGGCCCATCTGCAATTAACAAACGGCAGGGTTAGAGGTGGCAGACCAGCCACTAGAGCTCTACATGCGAAGAGATGAAGGGATGAAAGCATGAGAAGCAGCAGGAAGAGACGAGGTCTCTCTCTTATCCCCCAGGTGTAGAACAAACACTCCCATGCTATATTAGACTCTTAACAGATTTCGGCTGCTTAGTGCCGCGCTCCGCTGCGGCATTAGGGAGTTTTGCGGATGGAATCCCAGGACGTTACTGAACAACAGGAAGGCCGGTCTTCTGAGATCAGCACTGATTAACAGAGCTAAAGGAAGGTCCATACGGGAATGCGAGCTGGTGGAAATAATTACAGACTCATTGAATCAATCTAACAGACAGCGAGGGAGAGTAATCCGAGTGTGTGTGTACGCACGCGTGCGAGCGTGTGATGACACCTCTAATAATAAGAAGATTATATTATTACAACAGCGTGGCTGGGTGGCAGGCCACAGGAACGTGAGCATTTCCGCAGGCCAGTCAGCAGAGTTAAAAATACAGCGCAAGGCACATGGACACACACACGCAGAGCAAAGAAAGTACAAATCCATGTCAGCAAAAGTAAACACACCCACCCCCACACATTTCAGATTGCTAAATTATGTTGACTAAACTAAACAAGCACAACTCTTTCATGACAGACTGGCTCAGATGAAGACAAACAGAGAGGCAAAAAGAAAGGGGTTTTGGTTTTGTTTTGTTAAGATATAAGGAAGTTCAGAAATGTCCTTGTAATGTACTTTCTTCCTTTTTCTGACTTTCTTTTTGTCACTGCTTTTCCTTCTTTGATGCCGAAGCATCAGTGTGACATAAATCCAGGATTGCAAAATGAAGCTGTAACTCCAGGGGAGTGAGAGCCAGGAATCCGAGTGTCTCTCGTCCTCACCTCTCAGCACCCACACCAGTAGCCAGCTCCTTAACACACAGACACACATAAGGATGCTTTAGAGAATGTGTGATAAATCAGACTGAGTGGCGATGTTTCTGTGTGTGTGTGTGTGTGTGTGTGTGTGTGTGTGAGAGAGAGAGAGAATGAGAGAGAGAGAGAGAAGCACTAAACACAAACAGGCAAACCTGGGACACCGTCAGTGAGACACTACGTTCACACTGCAGGCTGAAGTGACTCAAATCCGATTTTTTCGCCCATATGTGACCTGTATCCGATCTTTTATTGACAATATGAACGACACAGATCCGATTTTTTCAAATCCGACCCAGGCCGTTTGGATATGTGGTCCTAATTCCGATTCCTATCCGATCTTTTCATATGC
>NC_083595.1:35248938-35266438 GCF_027579695.1 Neoarius graeffei
CAGCATTCTACTGTAAAAATCATACACAGTCATGTTACTGTATTTAATACAGTATATAACTGTAGATTTCACAGCCATTTCACTACGCCATATAAAAATTTAGTTATAAATCTGCGATTTTGTTTTTTAAAACGAAAGCTGAAAGTTAGGTATAGAATATGTTTCTTACAGAATATGTTACGATGGTAGCTGGTCTTGTATGAATTTCTGAGCTATAAAATAAGTTCTGGTCTATTTTTTACCGTAGCGTGTTATTTGTGTGCGGGGAAGGGCACACATTAACAATTTGCATGTGTAGAATGGAATTTTCCACTCCAACAGTTAGAAGTCGATCGTGCTTCCATTTGCGGCCTTTCTGTTACGCGAGTGATCTGTTCGGACGTTATCACTGAAAAGCTGAGTTTTGACAGTTTTATTTTGTTTTAGTCTTGCAGTATAAGGCAATAGAATGTTTCTTTTTCATCTTACTTTCATATTTCGTAGTGTTTGCATATGTTTGGCCAATATTTTGCAACCATGGTCAATTTAGTTCAAACTTTTGATAGAATCTACGCCCAGTCATTTTGCCCCACCCCCGCCTCGTGCTCAGTCCAGGGTGGTAGTGATGTCCCGTTGCTTGCGCGCCGCAGCAGAGACCCGCGCGACCTTCAGCCGGTTCAGTCGCTGTTCTTTTACCACCGCCGTTATTCTCATCTTTCCAGTGTGTTCTTGATTTTTCCATTGTGTCCTATTGTTATATTTCGCCATATCAAATACCCAAAATGTATCATATTATTCATATTTAAGTGAATAATCAATTCAGTCACCATAACTTGCCATTTTTAACCCAAGCAATCAAAAAGAGGAAATTTATTCAATATTTTCACTCATCTGTGAAGGAGGGGCTTTAATTCTTCATGATGAAGTTATTTTATATGTATATCAATTTGACAAAAGCATTTCAATTGTAATAAAAAAAAATTTCCACAGTGGAGGCCAGATAAAGCAAGATACCATCTTTATTCTTATTAAACATGACAAAAGAAACATTGAGTGTTCGGTAAATGCAAAAAAAAAAAGGAAAATTAGAAAATTTAGTTTTTAACCATAATGTCCCAAATGAGAGACCAGTTTCTGAGACGGACCCATATATATATATATATATATATATATACAATGGTGCTTGAAAGTTTGTGAACCTTTTAGAATTTTCTATATTTCTGTATAAATCTGACCTAAAACATTCATTCATTCATTCATTCATTATCTCTAGCCGCTTTATCCTTCTACAGGGTCGCAGGCAAGCTGGAGCCTATCCCAGCTGACTACGGGCGAAAGGCGGGGTACACCCTGGACAAGTCGCCAGGTCATCACAGGGCTGACACATAGACACAGACAACCATTCACACTCACACCTACGGTCAATTTAGAGTCACCAGTTAACCTAACCTGCATGTCTTTGGACTGTGGGGGAAACCGGAGTACCCAGGGGAAACCCACGCGGACACGGGGAGAACATGCAAACTCCGCACAGAAAGGCCCTCGCCGGCCCTGGGGCTCGAACCCAGGACCTTCTTGCTGTGAGGCGACAGCGCTAACCACTACACCACCGTGCCGCCCCTGACCTAAAACATCATCAGATTTTCACACAAGTCCTAAAAGTAGATAAAGAGAACCCAGTTAAAGAAATGAGACAAAAATATTATACTTGGTCATTTATTTGTTGAGGAAAATGATCCAATATTATGGCAGCACGGTGGTGTAGTGGTTAGCACTGTCGTCTCACAGCAAGAAGGTCCTGGGTTCGAGCCCAGTGGCCGGCGAGGGCCTTTCTGTGTGTAGTTTGCATGTTCTCCCCATGTCTGCATGAGTTTCCCCCACAGTCCAAAGACATGCAGGTTAGGTTAAGTTAATTGGTGGCTCTAAATTGACCATAGGTGTGAATGGTTGTTGTCTCTGTGTCAACCCTGTGATGACCTGGCGACTTGTCCAGGGTGTACCCCACCTCTCGGCCATAGTCAGCTGGGATAGGCTCCAGCTTGCCTGCGACCCTGTAGAACAGGATAAACGGCTACAGGTAATGGATGGATGGATCCAATATTACATATCTGTGAGTGGCAAAAGTATGTGAACCTCTAGGATTAGCAGTTAATTTGAAGGTGAAATCAGTCGGGTGTTTTCAATAAATGGGATGACAATCATGTGTGAGTGGGCACCCTGTTTTATTTAAAGAACAGGGATCTATCAAAGTCTGATCTTCACAATACATGTTTGTGGAAGTGTATCATGGCACGAACAAAGGAGATTTCTGAGGACCGCAGAAAAAGCGTTGTTGATGCTCATCAGGCTGGAAAAGGTTACAAAACCATCTCTAAAGAGTTTGGACTCCTCCAATCCACATATATATACACTAGTATATACAACCCCAATTCCAAAAAAGTTGGTACAAAGTACAAATTGTAAATAAAAACGGAATGCAATAATTTACAAATCTCAAAAACTGATATTGTATTCACAATAGAACATAGACAACATATCAAATGTCGAAAGTGAGACATTTTGAAATTTCATGCCAAATATTGGCTCATTTGAAATTTCATGACAGCAACACATCTCAAAAAAGTTGGGACAGGGGCAATAAGAGGCTGGAAAAGTTAAAGGTACAAAAAAAGAACAGCTGGAGGACCAAATTGCAACTCATTAGGTCAATTGTCAATAGGTCATTAACATGACTGGGTATAAAAAGAGCATCTTGGAGTGGCAGCGGCTCTCAGAAGTAAAGATGGGAAGAGGATCACCAATCCCCCTAATTCTGCACCGACAAATAGTGGAGCAATATCAGAAAGGAGTTCGACAGTGTAAAATTGCAAAGAGTTTGAACATATCATCATCTACAGTGCATAATATCATCAAAAGATTCAGAGAATCTGGAAGAATCTCTGTGCGTAAGGGTCAAGGCCGGAAAACCATACTGGGTGCCTGTGATCTTCGGGCCCTTAGACGGCACTGCATCACATACAGGCATGCTTCTGTATTGGAAATCACACAATGGGCTCAGGAATATTTCCAGAGAATATTATCTGTGAACACAATTCACCGTGCCATCTGCCGTTGCCAGCTAAAACTCTATAGTTCAAAGAAGAAGCCGTATCTAAACATGATCCAGAAGCGCAGACATCTTCTCTGGGCCAAGGCTCATTTAAAATGGACTGTGGCAAAGTGGAAAACTGTTCTGTGGTCAGACGAATCAAAATTTGAAGTTCTTTATGGAAATCAGGGACGCCGTGTCATTCGGACTAAAGAGGAGAAGGACGACCCAAGTTGTTATCAGTGCTCAGTTCAGAAGCCTGCATCTCTGATAGTATGGGGTTGCATTAGTGCATGTGGCATGGGCAGCTTACACATCTGGAAAGACACCATCAATGCTGAAAGGTATATCCAGGTTCTAGAGCAACATATGCTCCCATCCAGACGACGTCTCTTTCAGGGAAGACCTTGCATTTTCCAACATGACAATGCCAAACCACATACTGCATCAATTACAGCATCATGGCTGCGTAGAAGAAGGGTCCGGGTACTGAACTGGCCAGCCTGCAGTCCAGGTCTTTCACCCATAGAAAACATTTGGCGCATCATAAAACGGAAGATATGACAAAAAATACCTAAGACAGTTGAGCAACTAGAATCCTACATTAGACAAGAATGGGTTAACATTCCTCTCCCTAAACTTGAGCAACTTGTCTCCTCAGTCCCCAGACATTTACAGACTGTTGTAAAGAGAAAAGGGGATGTCTCACAGTGGTAAACATGGCCTTGTCCCAACTTTTTTGAGGTGTGTCATTTTCATGAAATTTAAAATCACCTAATTTTTCTCTTTAAATGGTACATTTTCTCAGTTTAAACATTTGATATGTCATCTATGTTCTATTCTGAATAAAACATGGAATTTTAAAACTTCTACATCATTGCATTCCGTTTTTATTTACAATTTGTACTTTGTCCCAACTTTTTTGGAATCGAGGTTGTGTATATATATATATATAAAATGGGGGGGTCACCCCTACATTTAATACTTCATACAACCTCCCTTTGGCAGTAAAACAGCACTGAGTCTCCTATAACATTTTATAAGGTTGGAGATACAGAGCAGGGCACCTGAAACCATTCCTATTTACACAGTCTCTCCAGATCATCCAGGGTCCGAGGCCCTCTCTTGTGCACTCTCTTCTTCAGCTCACCTCACAGGTTTTCAATGGGGTTCAGGTCAGGGGACTGAGATGGCCACGGCAGAAGCTTGATTCTGTGGTCAGTGAAGCATTTTTGTGTTGATTTGGACATATGCTTCAGATCATTGTTCTGCTGGAAGATCTAGTGACAACCCAGTTTTTGTTTCCTGGCAGAGGCAGCCAGTTTTTTATTTAAAATATCCTGGTATTTCATGGAGTCCATGATGACATGTACCCTAACAAGTTTTCCAGGGCCTTTGGAGGAAAAACAGTCCCAAACCATCACAGAACCTCCACCATATTTTACAATTGGGATCATAGCCATCCTTCTTTTTACGCCAAACCCACCTTGAGTGTTTATTGCCAAAAAGCAACATTTTTGTTCCATCAGCTCATAGAACACAGTTCCAGTCAAAGTTGCAGTAGAGTTTCACAAACTTAATGCACCTATGTTTGTGGTTAACTAACAGGAAAGGTTGTTGTTGTTTTTCTGGGACATTCCAAATAATCTGCTGGCATGGAGGTGGAGTCTGATGGTGGTTTTGAGAACTTGGAAAACCCAAGATTTTACTTTTTCTTGTAATTCACCAACAGTGATCCTTGGGATCCATCCATCCACCCATCCATTATCTGTAGCCGCTCATCCTGTCCGACAGGGTCGCAGGCAAATCGGAGCCTATCCCAGCTGACTGTGGGTGAGAGGCGGGGTACACCCTGGACAAGTTGCCAGGTCATCTCAGGGACCATTTACACTCACATTCACACCTACGGTCAATTTTAGAGCCGCCAGTTAACCTAACTTGCATGCGTTTGGACTGTGGGGGAAACCGGAGGAAACCCACGCGGACAGCATGCAAACTCCGCACAGAAAGGCCCTCGTCGGCCGCTGGGCTTGAACCCAGGACCTTCTTGCTGTGAGGCGACAGCACTAACCACTACACCACCGTGCCGCCCTCATCCTGGGGATCTTTTTATTTTTATTTTTGCCTCTTACCCTCCTCCTCACTGTACATGGGGGCAAAATGAATTTGGCTCCTCTTCCAGGCAAGTTTGTAACAGTTCCAGCTGCTGTCCACTTTTTTTTAACCCATACATTTTACTGCTTTATTTTACCCATAAATCATCAGTCACTCTCTGTTTGGAGTTTCGCATGTTCTCCCTGCTGGGTTCTCCTTTTTCCTCCACTTCCACTGTCCAAAACATGCAGGCAGTTGGAGTGTCTGTGTTAAACTGCCTGTAAATGTGTATGCATGTTGCCAAGTGTGGGACAGGCGTCCATCTCCCGCCTTGCACCCAGTGTTCCCAGTATAGGCTGTGTATCCACCGCAACCCTGAACAAGATAAAGAGTATAAAGAAGATGAATGAAATGATAAATAACTAGTAAAATATGATGGGAAAAAAGTAAATGTGGCGGCACGGTGGCGTAATGGTTAGCGCTGTCGCCTCACAGCAAGAAGGTCCGGGTTCGAGCCCCGTGGCTGGCGAGGGCCTTTCTGTGTGGAGTTTGCATGTTCTCCCTGTGTCCGCGTGGGTTTCCTCCGGGTGCTCCGGTTTCCCCCACAATCCAAAGACATGCAGGTTAGGTTAACTGGTGACTCTAAATTGACCGTAGGTGTGAATGTGAGTGTGAATGGTTGTCTGTGTCTATGTGTCAGCCCTGTGATGACCTGGCGACTTGTCCAGGGTGTACCCCGCCTTTCGCCCGTAGTCAGCTGGGATAGGCTCCAGCTTGCCTGCGACCCTGTAGAAGGATAAAGCGGCTAGAGATAATGAGATGAGATGAGAAAAAGTAAATGTAATATTGGCTAATAGTTCAATGAATGAACTAAATGTTCAAAATGAATTGAACAAACTTACTGACAGAAATAAATGGCTCGGTTGACTAGTATGAGCTGCTTTGCTTTTCCAAGATGAAAAGTCCAGCTGAAACAGCAGATGGTGCTGTGAAATACTTCACTCGTGTCCAACATGAGTCAGAATGTGTTTTAATTTAGTGCCCTCTACGCACACAATAATCTACTCAACTGCAGAAATGTTAAAGAATGTATTTCATGTGACTCATTGGCATGCTATGTATGCTTTTCAAAGCATGACATATTTGTTATATGTCACTTAGCATTTTTAATAAACTCTCCATGGTACAAACTGCAACACGAGAGCTTTTTTTATTTGCCGCATCAAGTTCACTTTGAGGTTACACTACACTCCTCATTCGATACGGCTGCATGTACAACATAAACCATTTGGCATGAGCAATTAAGGTCTTAGCAGACATTCTGATTAAAGTCAGCTGCCACCAACTGCAAAACCACACTTTTTTTTTTTTTTTAAATGCAAAACCCCCTCTATTATTCAGGGGCTCCGTGTTCTCTCAAACTATGCCCAAGCTAAGAATCCACCGCAATGGAATTTGTGTTGCCAGACTCATGACTGTACGCCACACATTATAAAATCTCTGTGTCTTTTAACTTTTCTGTTTTCAAAGTCTACATTGCATTTCTCGAACATGTGCAGCGATCCCTGACTGATTCTCTCAGACTCTCAGACTAATCTGTGGGATTTTTGTGAGTTTTAATCTGCGTAGTATGATTCAGAGGGCATCCAAATATTTCTCCCCACATTTTAACGTTGTTTGAATTCAGCATTGAGGTGACATCCAGTGATTTGTCTGCATTTATAGAATGAAATCGCAAACAACTCAGTGGAAGAAGAGCATAGACGTGACAGGCTTTTCCTGGGAGTTACATCCATCCATTATCTGTAACCGCTTATCCTGTACAGGGTCGCAGGCAAGCTGGAGCCTATCCCAGCTGACTACGGGCGAAAGGCGGGGTACACCCTGGACAAGTCGCCAGATCATCGCAGGGCTGACACATAGAGACAAACAACCATTCACACTCACATTCACACCTACGGTCAATTTAGAGTCACCAATTAGCCTAACCGGCATGTCTTTGGACTGTGGGGGAAACCGGAGCACCCGGAGGAAACCCATGCAGACACGGGGAGAGCATGCAAACTCCACACAGAAAGGCCCCTGGGCTCGAACCCAGAACCTTCTTGCTGTGAAGTGACAGTGCTAACCACTACACCACCATGCCACCTAATTTGTAATTTCCATTATGTTATTCATCCATTTTTCCATAAACTGCTCTGACTCCAGTTATCCTAGCTTGCCTGCAACCCTGTAGAACAGGATAAGCGGCTACAGATAATGGATGAATGGATGGATTTTTACAAGGGACAAAACTGATCAAATTCGGTCTAGTATTGAGTTGGAATGCAATAACCAGCAACTGAAAAATGGCTATACAATGTAATCCTATTGGGCGAAGATCTGCGTCAAAGTAAACCGCTTGTTTTGGCCACATAATGCTATTATAAATGTCTGACAGCATGGAAAGAATCCCTACAGAGATACACCTGGGTCTGTTTACCTCAATAACTGTAATGAAACTGTAGAAATTGACTGTGTCGGCAGTCATTGTTTTCATTTTCTCTTCTTCTGGTCTCTGATGCAGCGGCCCTTTCAGTGCTTGCAGTCGATTATCACACGGGGGCTGTTTTCTGAAGTTTAGAAAAGGAGAAGCCATACGGAATTTGTGAAGAAGTCTATTTGCAAAGTAACGCCTGAATATTTAGCTGATTATGAGAATATGAATGAATGTCTGACAACATGGAAAGGGTCCCTGCTTTTGAAAACGTCGGGAAACGCATGCACATGCAGGTTTTTTTTTTTTTACATTTTTTGACAGATGATGACAGGTGATGAATCATTTATTTTCATACATAGGGCATATGTTTCTATTTCTCCTCATAATATGATATTTAAATAATATTGGTTGACTTTCTTTCGTGGTCTATCAGATATATTCCATTCAGCTAGCAGGATACTGAATGAGAAGAAGACGAGTTCAATATCATGCTAGCTGAATGGAATATATCTGATATACCACGAAAGAAGCCATTATTATTATTATTATTATTATTATTATTATTATTATTATTATTATACATTCCTTTCAGGTGTTCAACGCATCTTTCTCTTTCAAAATTCTCTCAAAATCTTCCGTATTTAACGGAGCAAACCTGGTAGTCATGTTTGTTTAAAAATTGTCACAGTCACTCGCTAGCGCAGAAGTTTTACATCTCCGACATGTGACGTCATGCTGTCTTGACAACCATGCAATATCATAACCCATATTCAATGGTCATTCTCCATTGGGTAGAGTGACGTAATACATGTAGGATAAGCGATATGCTAACAATATTGCATGCTATCAAACCAAGTGAATGAAACCCGCTAGATGGGAATAGAACACATTTTTATTCCATCGAAAAGTGTCCTGTATGTATAATAATACAATCTATAGTACATGTTGATTTTTTTATTGAAAATTACATAAACAATGTATAATTTGATAAAATAAAAAAAAGTATCTCTACTGAGTCATATTGAGTTTCTTGTGGTTTGCTAGTTTCCGAGTAAATAGGCTAACTGTGAACTGGAATATGAATAAAATACATGATTTTATTCCATTGAAAAAGCATCCTGTGTGTATAATAATATACCATATTGTTTCTGTGATTTACTTGAGTTCAAATGGAGTTTCAGTTTCAGAGAATAACACAGTGAAATGCACCTTAACCTGTGATCACATATTACTCATATCATTCCCTTATGCATATTCTATCCACATTCTATCCAGTCAGAGCACAGGCACTCTACTACGAGGCTATCAGCTCATATACCATGAGTAGAGAAAAACAAAATGGCGGAGTGTTTTGCTGAACCAACCGAGGATGAAATAAAAACTCAACTCAAAAATAAAACCACAAAAAATACAAAAAAAACAACAAAATATGGAATAAAAGTATTTGATGGTAAGAACGTATCTTTAAAAATTTTTTTCAAGAATTATTATTATCGCATTTTTCACAAATTGCAACTGTAATTTCGCTGGTTTGTTTACATTCTTCATCTTTAAACATTAAAATTTGTTGAATTTTTTTAGACTGGTTCAAAAGCTCAAAGAAGTTTGAAAATTACAGAACTCAAACGTCCAAGGAAGAATTAAATAAATGTCTAAAGCTATTCTATACCTCGGCACGATAGCAAAACGCCACTTTCTAGAAAAAAACAACAACATTAAAGTCAATCCGTGTTTTTTCAGAAGGTTTTTAAGAAGTCCACCTAATAACAAAGCCTTTACTATAGTTGCTGACCCAGCATTTTCAGAAGCAAATGCAAAAAGTAAAAATAAAAATGCTCTGTTTCTCAGTCTCGTCGTACATGGCTTATAGCCGACTCGGTGCTATGCACCTCATCAACTATCAGCTCATGTACGACTTGATTTTGTGGAATAACTGTTTTATATATATATATATATGGCGGCACAGTGGTGTAGTGGTTAGCGCTGTCGCCTCACAGCAAGAAGGTCCGGGTTCGAGCCCCATGGCCGGCGAGGGCCTTTCTGTGCGGAGTTTGCATGTTCTCCCCGTGTCCGCGTGGGTTTCCTCCGGGTGCTCCGGTTTCCCCCACAGTCCAAAGACATGCAGGTTAGGTTAACTGGTGACTCTAAATTGACCGTAGGTGTGAATGTGAGTGTGAATGGTTGTCTGTGTCTGTGTGTCAGCCCTGTGATGACCTTGTGACTTGTCCAGGGTGTACCCTGCCTTTCACCCGTAGTCAGCTGGGATAGGCTCCAGCTTGCCTGCAACCCTGTAGAAGGATAAAGCGGCTACAGATAATGAGATGAGATATCATTCCATTTTAATTTCTCTGTTGTATCATCAAGGACTATTCATAATCAGCATTAAGATAAGAATACTAATTATTCTCTGTTTCTTTTATTCTATATAAATATGCCATGTTTGAAAGTGAGATGTTTAAACAGCCACCCAAAGCTTTTTAATGTACTGTTAGTCATACCAGAAGATCTTTTCTATTGCTTAATAACTGATATTAAGGGACATTTAAACAAAAACAGTCAACATACAGTATCTTGTCATTACCCAGACTTTCTAAACATTTCAGGAATTTGATAATGTTCATTTCAAGCATTATTGACCTGCGGGTCATGAGGTCAACTGCAAGTTAGTTGATTATATGACCTTAGAGATTTTCGAACAGTAATGCCAAAACTTTGATGCTTAATATCTCAGAATTCCTCTGATCAACCTCATAACACTGAGGCCATGATGTGAGTATGCAAAGTAAACCTAGTGTCATAGTGCAACGTGATGAGAAATGCGTACGAGTGGTTTGGACAAATATGTAGAAGGGCTTGTTGCATACATGTCCGTATTTTATATGGATTTGATTCAATAAACGTAGTATACGGGCGTACAAATAAAGTTATACAGATTCTTTAAGAAAAACTTCAATATTTATTTAGAGCTATAATCAATTCCCACGATGATAAAAGCACACATAACATTTGCAAACGTACTGTACACCACAGAAAGCACAAACAGCCAGTAAAGAGTCTTATGAAATCGCGCGTTATCTTGTGGTAGCGAGACTTCGTTCCACTTCTGATCATGCGCACACCGCATTGCGAGAATCCCGCCAACCGGGAAGTAACATTTTGTTTGAAAAGCGTATTTCCACCTGAGCGACTTTCACTAGCGACTGAAAAGATTCTGAATGGGCACTCCGGCAAGATCAACACAGACACTTGCTGTGACATGCAGCCTCGTGAGGTATTGGTGCAGAGTGCTAAAAAAAAAGCTGTCATGGAGTACAATTCAGAATATTAGAGTGACACTTTGTGTTTTTGTCAAACATTGGAGCTTTGTATTATTCTGAAGGTTTATTGTTATTAATATTGAATAAAAAGTAACTTGGATATATCATTGTTAATTATCATTCAAATTTTAGGTAAATTATTTTAATTTGCATCTTATACGGATTTTATAAGGGAAATACGGATTTTGGAGGTTGGTTATACAGGTTTGATTGACCAAAGGTTGACATGTATGTTGTTGTATGTGAAGAAAAAGCATTGCAAATTTTGCATGGGCCACAGTACTGCAGCTCCAGCTGTGCAAAATGAAACAAAACCAAACATTTTGCTCATGCATAGTTTTTACGACCAGTACAGTCATGGGCATGATGAGGTCGTTATATTTGTTTTCAACATTTGCAGTCATAACACAATCATTTAGTGTAAATCAAATCACAGAAAATGCACACGCTTTCCAAGAGAAATTCTTCAGCGAGCACTGAGTGAATTATGTAATTCGGCTATAATTCTGTGTTCTTTGAACTTGTCTGATGAGGAGATGAAGGAAGACAAGCTCTTGGCGGCTCAGCTTTCTGATGGTCTCTTACTTACACATACAACAAGTTAAGATGAATGATGCGAACACGGCTTCCTTAAAATATTGATTGAAAATGGTGGTTTAGCATGGTGTAGGACAGATCCGGCCTCATCGGACGCCTGCTCTCAGACAGAGTGGAGTAGAGGAGTGGTTATTCGGCCTATCAGCGCCAGATAGGAGCTCTGGAGCTCTGGCTAAACGTCTTTGGGGTAAACATGGCAGTGGAAGGTAGTGGAATGCCTCTGCTGTGGGGTGGGAAAGAGGTCAACAAGAGGCCAAGGCAGGTGGTGTGTATCAGCTCTTTGGATGACAGCCGCACCCCCTGCGCCATCCAAACACGAGCAGAGTGCTGGGGCCTTGGTTAACTAATGAAGGAAAAGGAACATTAGTGGAGAGGAAAAAGAAAAAAAATGTGGTTTTTATCTTTATTTTTATATACAAATAAAATAAGATGATGGGAGTTATATCAAGCATTTTTATCACCTAAAAAACAAAACAAAAAAAAACCCAGATGTAAAATGATCACGCCAAGGCCTGAGATTTACAGCCTGCTCGAAATTTATTTGTGAAGCAATATTTTTTGCACAATACCAGTCATTTATTTTAAAATTTATCTTCAGTCTTACGTGATTTAACATTCCTGTGTTAGGCATCATTATGAACGCACATGTGTCCTGTCTCAGAAACGTGCATGTTGACTTATACTAAGAGGGGAGTCATGTAACACACAGGGTCTATTAGTTCACTTTACATTCTCAGCAGAAGGCTTGTTTTGTTTTTGTGTCCTCCCTGAAGGACGGCGTCTCCCACAGCCCTTGGAGGAGTTACCCTTACTCTGGATAATGTGAGCAGCGACTGTTTTTGAAAGCAGATAATCAGACGACCACCATCCGAAAATGTGACCCTAATGATGATACTGGAACAGCCATGCCAAAAATGTGCAGTTCATTTGAAGTAGAAAAAAGTGGGAAGCCATGAGAGGATTTGTAATTGTTATATTTACCGTACATCAACACCGATATGGAAAATCCTCGATATTATAATTTGTCCCGCTTTCATTATCGTAATGATGTCTTCAAACATACTCTGTTATGGGAATGAAATGGAACGTTGAATACATGGTCGAGTTGACCATCACAGCACCTGTGACTGAGGTCTCGAGTGGTTATCTCTCCTTGTCTTGCTGTCTGTCCACAGGGCTGCTGTCAGCTGCCGTCCTCGCCGGCTCTCAGCTCATCAATGCGGCTTTTGTTCTTCAGAGTTAATCTTCCTATCACATGAAGTGCAGAGCATAACAGCGTCGTAAACACAAAAAGACAAGTGAGGGACAATTTTGAAGAGCAAAGTAGAAATCTTTTTCCTTTTTTTCTTTTCTTTCTTTCTTGTTTGGCCTTTGTTCGTGGATATATTCAGTCCCGAAGTCGCTACTCTAAAGTAAGTAGAGTAATTAACCTACCAGTTATTTTCCACTTGAAACTGTGTCAAGTAGAACCTGCATTTTAGATGTTCTAATTTTAGAATGAAAATGGTGAGGGGTGCAAGACCAAGACCTCCATCGAACACATGCTGATGTTTTTTGGTATCACGCACAAAAATGATTCCTGAAGCATTAAGGTTCACAATAAAAAAAAAAAAAATATATATATATATATATATATATATATCTCATCTCATTATCTCTAGCCGCTTTATCCTTCTACAGGGTCGCAGGCAAGCTGGAGCCTATCCCAGCTGACTACGGGCGAAAGGCGGGGTACACCCTGGACAAGTCGCCAGGTCATCGCAGGGCTGACACATAGACACAGACAACCATTCACACTCACATTCACACCTACGGTCAATTTTAGAGTCACCAGTTAACCTAACCTGCATGTCTTTGGACTGTGGGGGAAACCGGAGCACCCGGAGGAAACCCACACGGACACGGGGAGAACATGCAAACTCCACACAGAAAGGCCCTCGCCGGCCACGGGGCTCGAACCCAGGACCTTCTTGCTGTGAGGCGACAGCGCTAACCACTACACCACCGTGCCGCCTATATATATATATATATATATATATATATACACAATAATTTCCTTGACTAACATTAAATTCACAGCATTAAATAAAGAATAAAACATGACGGCCCAATGCTCTTATAGGAAATAAATCAGTGGTGGATAATACGATGCTGCATGACTCGAAGCAGAGTTGATTATTTTCCTATAACAGCACATCCTATCACAACACAACACAACACAACACAACACAACACGACACAACAAAACAGTGTTTTCCTTTTTTGTCCTTTTTGCTTATACCACAGCAATTTACCTATGATTACTTTTTGTCGATTTATGGTTACATATAATTTTGGGGACGGTCTGCTAAACAAGTAAGTGTTTATCATTTATGTTATAGCAGCAATAAACAGTCATTCCCTTACATTCTTTTGCTGTTTGATGGAAAAATGAGCTAATTAGTGCAATAATTGACATTAACAAAATCTTAACTTCATTAAAAACATCAACATATTGAAAAATAATGTTAAAAATAATGTTAATAATGTTTTAAAAGAGTAACAAAGTATAAACGTAAGTCATCTTAATAACTAATGTTTCCAGGTCAGCTAAATACACCTGCATTAGCGAATGTTTATCCCACCATTGATGACAAAAAAGGTCCAGATAATCTTAGGATAAATTCAGTAAATGACTGAACTTAGGTCGCAAGGGGTAAATATTGGCACCCACCATTCAGCCTCACCGATGTCTTTTGCCATTCATCACCCCAAACATGTTCATTAATTAGTTAATATTAAAAGACAAACTTTCACTCATGGAGTAAATCATTGGTTCAGTATTTCCCTTAATTAATTAATGAATTAAAAAATCTATACAAGTGTTTATGAGTTTGCAAAGAAAATTTTCCCTGGCCCATAATTATTCAATGTTATATCTTTTTAAACTTTTAAACTATGTTTCTGGAGATATTTTCTGTCTTTTCTGTCGCACACAATTTGCTGTATTTTGTAAAATCGTAACAGCATTTATAATTTCATTAAAATGGTGACTCATGTACACCTCGAACACACTGTGTTCATGTTTGTGTTCTTTTAATGATCTTACGTTGACTCAGTTTGTCCTCGGTTTGTATTATTCATTATTCATTATCATTGCTACTACTTTTATTCATATTCCTGAAAAGTGGAATCATTTTCACAATCTCCCCCCCAATTATTCTTCTTCCAAGACTCAGATCTTTGGGCTGTATATCCGCATACAGATTTAGGTAATGAAATGTAAAATGGAGGAACACGGGATTTGGGATGTGAATTATGCAAACCTCTGTGTCCCCTTTAGAGCAAAGAAAGCACGGTGTGCAGCTGTGGAGAGAAACATGGTCTGACAGACCCACTCAACAGGGAGGATCTCTATCAAATATTCATCTTCTTCTGTGACTAAAGCAAGGCTTTGTAGAGATGATGGACTACAGGTCAATGCCCTGAACCTCCAGTCCTCTAGCCCATGTACACTCTGGAATGTTCGCCACTCTTTATCAATCCCCTCCTCCTGAATGTTATAGTCTCTTTCTGGAAAAAAGAAAGCAGGCTTAATTCGAGTGACCAATAACAAAGAGTCATCATTATTGGATTAGTATTTACAGCACCTACTAGTTATGGAAGTTTGCATGTTGATGTTGATTTATGGTCAATATTCAACTTCTTCTTCTTCTTGTTATTATTATTTTTAATGGTAGTAGTAGTTGTAGTATGTGCTTGACTCAGCTTCATGAATGAATATAAGCAGAATATATATATATATATATATATATATATATATATATATATATATATATATATATAAAACCCTATTTTTTTCATGCAAACTTTGTTATAGATTTCGATTTTATGACTCTTACATTATTGAGTCAGTACAAAAACATTTTAGAGTCCAAACGTTCGTTTTCCAGCACAAAATTAAATGGTACAAAAAAACAGTTTGTATCTGAGCAACATATTGCATAAGAGCCCATTTTTCAGATGAAAAAAGAAAACATAATGAAGGCTAATGGATTTTGTTGCAAAATTAAGACGCGAGTGCGACAGTCAAAGTGTCCAGAAGAACTGTGGCTGGTTCTATAAGATGCTCAGTAAAACCTACAGCTCATTTCTGCATAAAACTGCACTCACTGTACCTGAGACTATGATTTTTTTTAAAGCAAAGGGTCGTCTCACACCAAATATTGACTTTGTTTCATTTATTATGGCTTACTGCTACTGTTTATAGTATTTAAATGTTGAAACATTTCATTTCATTACTTTTCAGCCATTTTTGGTCCATATCTCTTTACATGTGCATATATATATATATATATATATATATATATATATATATATATATATATATATATATATAATATACACACACACAGTGGTGCTTGTCAACATTTGTGAACCCTTTAGAATTTTCTATATTTCTGCATAAATATGACCTAAAACATCATCAGATTTTCACACAAGTCCTAAAAGTAGATAAAGAGAACCCAGTTAAACAAATGAGACAAAAATATTATACTTGGTCATTTATTTATTGAGGAAAATGATCCAATATTACATATCTGTGAGTGGCCAAAGTATGTGAACCTCTAGGATTAGCAGTTAATTTGAAGGTGAAATTAGAGTCAGGTGTTTTCAATCAATGGGATGACAATCAGGTGTGAGTGGGCACCCTGTTTTATTTAAAGAACAGGGATCTATCAAAGTCTGATCTTCACAACACATGTTTGTGGAAGTGTATCATGGCACAAACAAAGGCGTTGTTGATGCTCATCAGGCTGGAAAAGGTTACAAAACCATCTCTAAAGAGTTTGGACTCCACCAATCCACAGTCAGACAGATTGTGTACAAATGGAGAAAATTCAAGACCATTGTTACCCTCCCCAGGAGTGGTCGACCAATAAAGATCACTCCAAGAGCAAGGTGTGTAATAGTCAGCGAGGTCACAAAGGACCCCAGGGTAACTTCTAAGCAACTGAAGGCCTCTCTCACATTGGCTAATGTTAATGTTCATGAATCCACCATCAGGAGAATACTGAACAACAATGGTGTGCATGGCAGGGTTGCAAGGAGAAAGCCACTGCTCTCTAAAAAGAACATTGCTGCTCGTCTGCAGTTTGCTAAAGATCACGTGGACAAGCCAGAAGGCTATTGGAAAAATGTTTTGTGGACAGATGAGACCAAAATAGAACTTTTTGGTTTAAATGAGAAGCGTTATGTTTGGAGAAAGGAAAACACTGCATTCCAGCATTCTATGGGCAGCACAGTGGTGTAGTGGTTAGCACGGGCGCCTCATAGCAAGAAGGTTCTAGGTTTGAACCCAGTGGCTGGCAAGGGCCTTTCTGTGTGGAGTTTGCATGTTGTCTGCGTGGGTTTCCTCCGGGTGCTCCGGTTTCCCCCACAATCCAAAAGACATGCAGGTTAGGTTAATATGGGACGACCTTGGGCTGAGGTGCCTTTGAGCAAGGCACCTAACTCCCAACTGCTCCCCGGGCACTATTAGCATGGCTGCCCACTGCTCTGGGTATGTGTGTGTGCTCATTGCTCATGCGTGTGTGTGCGCATGTGTGTGTTCACTGCTTTAGATGGGTTAAATGCAGAGAGGAAATTTCACAAGTGTGTGATGAAAAAAGTTGTGCTTTCTTCTTTTCTTTCTTTCTTTAAGAACCTTATCCCATCTGTGAAACATGGTGGTGGTAGTATCATGGTTTGGGCCTGTTTTGCTGCATCTAGGCCAGGACGGCTTGCCATCATTGATGGAACAATGAATTCTGAATTATACCAGCGAATTCTAAAGGAAAATGTCAGGACATCTGTCCATGAACTGAATCTCAAGAGAAGGTGGGTCATGCAGCATGACAACGACCCTAAGCACACAAGTCGTTCTACCAAAGAATGGTTAAAGAAGAATAAAGTGAATGTTTTGGA